>NC_049910.1:35892052-36175778 GCF_001411555.2 Juglans regia
TGCATAGGCTACACATCCAAACACCCTCAAGGAATGATACTTTGAGGGTTTTCCAGACCACATTTGTTGTGGGGTTTTGAAACCTATTGCAGCTGAGGGGCTTCTATTAATTAAATGTACTATTGTGGTAACAGCTTCAGCCTAGAATTGTTTTGGTAGACCTAAGTTTGACAACAAGCATCTTACCCTCTCCAAAATGGTCATATTCATCCTCTCAGCAAGGCCATTTTATTGAGGGGTTTACCTTACTATTTTGTGCCTTACTATTCCTTCTCTTTGACAAAACATGTTAAACTCATTTGATAGAAACTCTAGCCCATTATCTATTCTGAACTTGTTCACCTTCCTCCCAACTTGATTTTCAACTAAGGTTTTCCATTCCTTGAACTTATTAAAAGTATCACTTTTGTTTTTAAGTATGCATACCTTTCTTGAGTAATCATCTATGATGGATACAAAATAATTTCCTTTACCATGAGAATTGACCCTTGCAGGACCCCACAAGTCTGAGTGAATATAATCCAACACTAGTTTAGTCTGATGAATTGCAGCTTTAAAGCTGACCCTTGTAGACTTTCCAAGTATGCAATCTTCACAAAATGATAGTTCTCTTATATGTTTCTCACCTAGCAGCCCTTGTTTCTGAAGTTCTTGAAGACCTCTTTGACTGACATACCCAGACATCTTGAATGACATATCCCAACCTCATGTGCTATAGCACAACCTTGTCTTCCATTTTGGCCTGTACAAAAGATGCCTCCCCTATAACTGTTTTTCCTATGAGTGTGTAAAGGCCATTTTTAATTACTCCCTTCATCACTGTTAGTGAGTCCTTAGCAAACCTCAATGTCCCTGATTCCGACTTAAAGGTACACCCAGATTGATCCAACATTCTCTGCCCAGATTGATCCAACATTCCCAGAGAAATTAAATTTTTCTTCAGTTCAGGTATGTATCTCACCTCCTTTAGTACTATATCCATACCATCATGCATCATAATTCTGACTGACCCTATTCCCAAGATTTTATAGGACTTCTTGTTGCCTAAGATTACATGCCCTCCATCTAACTCAGTGAAGGGTTTCAAACCATGATTTTGAGGAATACATATGGAATGAGCACCCTGAGTCTACGATCCACTATTTATCTGAATCTACCTCAGATGCATTCAATACTTCAGCACTGTCGTATCCATCTAATACAATAGCAACATTCCCTTCCTCTTTAGATTTATTTGCAAGGTTTTGTTTCCTCTCAAGACAATCCCTTTTAAAATATCACTCTTTGTGGCATACAAAACATTTTAGTTGCTTCCCATTTGATTTTGATCTTACTTTATTATTCTTCCCTTTATGACTATGTTTTTCTAATCTTCCTCTTATAGTCAAACCCTCCCCAGTTTTTGGTTTATTTTTTGCCTTGTTTTGCAATTCCCTCGAGTGCAAGACAGATTGTACATCATCCAAGGTTAAGGTTTCTCTACCATACGTCATGGTTTCCTTCAAATTTGCATATGAAGTGTCTAAAGAACTTAGCAGAAGAATAACTTGATCTTCATCATCTATGTTTGCAAGATCTAAAATAATCTTGTTAAACTCATCAAGATGCTCATAGACATACATGGTGTCATTTTGAATGTGTAGAGTCTGGTTTTCTTATGCAGGCAATTTGCCAAGGACTTAGTCATGTAAAGATTTTCTAGTTTCAGCCATATACCTGCTGCTGTCTCCTCCTTGGCAACTTTTCTCAAAACCTTATCACCAAGAGACAGAATAATGGTGTTGTGAGCCTTCTACAAGATCTTAGTTTTCTCCATGTTTGGTTAAAAACCCAAGTTCTTGTCACCAAGAAGTGCATCCTGTAGACCTTGTTGAACAAAGAAGTGCTTGCATCTTGACTCTCCATAGACCAAAATCATTTTTTCTAGTAAACTTCTCAACATCAAACTTGGCTGCCCCCATAGAAACCTGGCTCTTGATGCCACTTGTTATATTTCAAAGATTACTTTGTAATCACAGTTGCAGCTTGAATGCCAAGAATTGCCAAGAAGAGTACAGGAACTTATGAAAGCAATGTTAAAACAATGTAAAGAACACCAAGAGATTACATGGTTCGATCCTAGTGATCTACATCCACAGCAGGAACCATCTAAAAAGGTTTATTAAGGATAAAAATCACAAGTGCCAGATTACAAAAATCAACATCCCTCTCTTAGTTCACTCGATTCTTGAAGAAGAATTTGTCAACTCACAATCACGATCTCTCCTCTTTGTCTTTCCTCTTTGTGATTTTCTCTCAACCTTGCATTCACATGTGTTTACAATACAATGCATATCACATATTTATAGTCCTCATTGGACTAATTATAACAAGAAACAGAAGCCTCTTCTCTGCCACCTCAGCATATCCTTGATGAGTTTTGATTTATTGACTACCAGCTTCTCTTGTGTATTGTATAAATGGTTGACATCACAATAGATTAAGTTAGGATTTCATTTTTGGTTTCTACACTATGCATTATACATATTTGATCATTTTAGAGTCATTGATATATTTCTAAGTCGGTATGAAAAACTCGTTATCCACACGAGTATTTCTTTCTTTCTCTGAACCCTCAAAGCCACCTGCCCTACAGAACCAAATGAGGTGTAAGAAACCAGGAGGTGATAGCCATGCAAGGTGAAGAATGGCGAGAGATTTCTTACCCACCTTCTCATGTGTGTCTCTCCCTAGCTCATCCACTTTTATCTCCTATAAATTTCCACCACTTCCCCTCATCAAGACCCAAAGCATCCATCCCCGGCCATCGATTAGACCTCACCATGGCCAAGCCTCTCTTACTCATCTCTTTCTCTCTCTGCTTGCTTCTGCTCTTCAATGGCTGCCTAGCTCAAAGTAGTGGACGTCAACAACAAAGGTTTGGCCAGGGCCAAATTAATAGGCTTGATGCCCTCGAACCACTAACTGCATTGAGGCTGAAGCCGGAGTGATCGAGTCCTGGGACCCCAACCACCAGCAATTTCAGTGCGCCGGGGTGGCCGTCGTTCTGCGTACCATTGAGCCTAACAGCCTTATCTTGCCTCAATAAAACAACACTCCCCAACTCACGCATCTACATTCTCAAAGGTGAATGAATTCAGAAACTAGCAATGATATGCGATTTAATTAAAACAATGTGGTCGTGATTATTAATGCATGGTTATTTTCTGAGTGTACAAGTAGGGTACCGGGGTTCTATTTCCTGGGTGTCCTGAAACATTCGAAGAATCTCAACAAGGACAAGGACAAGGCCAGAGCCGTAGGTTCCAGCAAGACCGGCACAAGAAGATTCGACACTTCTGAGAGGGTGACATCCTTGCATTCCCTGCAGGAGTAGCCCATTGGTGCTACAACAACAGAGATAGCCCTGTCATTGCAGTCAGTCTCCTTGACACTAACAACAATGCCAATCAACTTGACCAGAACCTGAGAGTAAGATATTCACATTCCTCATAATACCATTTTCTGCAACTCATGTCGTAGTAATGCATGCCTCAATTCCTTGTCTATCTCTATTAATTTACTTGAGGTCTTCAGTATTTTTTTTTCAAATTAAGTTTGCATGGATGTGCTAATTACTGTATTGCTTGGTATGCAGACAATAGAATTTCTACCTTGCTGGGAACCCTAACGACGAATTACGGCCACAAGGGCAGCAACAATATGAACAGCATCGCCGCCAGCAACAATGGCGTGAAGGTGAGCGTGGGGAGCATGAACAAATGGGCTTAGGCAACAATGTATTCAATGGCTTTGATGTGGAGTTTTTGGCGGACGCTTTCAACGTGGATGTTGAGACAGCAAGAAGACTTTAGGGGCGACAGCAAGAAGGGCATAGTGAAAGTGGAAGGCGAGCTGCAAGTGACCAGGCCGCGATGGTCAAGGGATGAGCACGAGCGTGAGGAGAGGCGAGAGAGAGAACGTGAGAGAGAGTGGGAACGCGAGCGCCAGCAGAGTCGACGTGGTGGACGTGATGACAATGGTCTTGAGGAGACCATCTACGTTGCGAGGCTTAGGGAGAACATTGGCGACCCTTCCTGCGCCGACATCTTCAAGGAAGAAGCCGGTCGCATCAGCACTATCAACAGCCACAATCTCCTAGTCCTCTGATGTCTCCAACTCAGCGCCAAGAGGGGAGCTCTCTACAGGGTAATTGAGAAATGAACTCTGCTACTGTCAGTGATGAATCCTGAAAATATATGTGTATATATGCAGGATGCTCTGTATGTTCCACACTAGAACCTGAATGTCCACACCGTGGTGTATGCCATAAGGGGTCGCGTGGAGTTTCAGGTGGTCGACAACTATGGTCAGACCGTGTTCGACGACGAACTCAGAGAGGGTCAGATCCTAACAATCCCGCAGAACTTCGATGTTGTAAAATGAGCAAGAGACGAGGGTTTCGAGTGGGTTGCCTTCAAGACTAATGAGAACGCCATGATTAGTCCTCTTGCAGGAAGAACCTTAGCCATCAGGGCCTTGCCAGAGGAAGTGCTGGCAAATGCCTTCCAAATCTCGAAAGAGGAAGCAAGGAGGCTCAAATTTAAAGCCATCAGGGCCTTGCCAAAGGAAGTGTTGGCAAATGCCTTCCAAATCTCGAAAGAGGAAGCAAGAAGGCTCAAATTTAACAGGCAGGATAGCACTTCAGCTCACTCAAGGTCAAGGTCAAGGTCAAGGTCAAGGTCTTCCTCTGAGGGGAGGGCTGCAGCTTAATGTCAAGATGTAATCTTAGTGCCATGCATGCTGCCCGTAGTTTTGATCTCGGTTGCTCGATCGGCTCTTAGCCTCGACAATAGGAAGATCAGAGTAAATAAAACCCTTAAAAATGGCATCGTATATGAAAATGTACAAGGAGTGGAGCCAAAGTTTGTAATATGTTGCAACCTCTTTCTTTTAATATGCCTGCCTATTAATTTGCATGTCTGTTCAAGATTTTGATATATGAAATGCCATCTTATCATTTTTATTTATATAAATCATATTGAATGGCCAATCTTATCACAGTCTTTGTTGGTAAAATGTCTCAGTCAATTGTCCATATTGTAGCAGTAGTTTTTGTCTCACATGCTTTGGTAACTTCCAGATAAGGGACCAATTCGCTGAGTACAGCTTATGAGAGTCTAGTAATCTGTTCACAATTTCTATTTTGTAGTCTGATTTAACTTCAGAATGAATTTCTAACCGTCAGTCTTTCCCATTTTCTATTGCCTTCATCGTCTGGAAAAGAACTCCTTATGGGACACATCCCATCCGACCAGTTATATTCCAAATCATTATAATTTATCACCCAAAACCAAAAAGGAAAAGGAAAAGTCATCAAAAAGAGGTTCTAAGAACAAAGTAATTGCGAGCTTAACTGGGTTTTCTTAGGCCAGATATTATCAGTATTGGTCAAGTACCTTATCAGTGATCAGTTGAAGTTCCTCAGTGCCTACATATTCATTCAATTCCAAGATGACTTTTAACTTATGCAGAGTCTTTCTCCCAGCCATATGTCAGGAAAATCTATATTAGGGAACAGTACAAGGAGCACATGACCTTGTTGCTCATTACCTGAACAGGGGTGAAGGCTTCTTGTTTATAGAGAAATAGTTGGGTATATTAGAAGATAATATTTTGTAACTAAATTAGCATTATACAATAAATAGAACCTTCCTTAGTGTCAATACTAACATTTTGATTTCCTCTGTTTTTTGAAAGATATCATTATATGTGAGCCTGCAAATCAAATTCTTTTAGATATCTATCACATTCATAAGTGATGGAAACAGCAGTATATACTTAGTTAGGATTTATCGAAAACACTTTTCTTAATGAAAAATTATATACCATCCATTAGTTAGATGGTACATTTCCCGTAACAGACAACAAACCCTAAACCTGACCCTTGATACAGACACAGCTTTCTCATACCACAAATAGGTGAATCACTAGATATCAAACGCATTCGGACATGAAACTCGACACAACAGTTGCAAAAGGACATAAAAAAAGAAGTCTAGATCACTCATGAGAAACCACAACTACTTGTTTCCCGACATTGCGGCCACTGAAGAGCCCTACCAGAGCTGCCGGGCCACTCTCAAGTCCTTCGGCTATATCCTCTACATACACTATCTTCCCTTGTCTGATATACGGTAGCACTACATCCAAGAACTTAGGATAGAGATCAAAGTAATCAAAGACCGCAAATCCCTTTATGTGGATCCTCTTATAAACAATGCACATCAAGTTGTGAATACCTTCAGGCTTATCAAGATTGTATTGTGAGATCATTCCACATACAGCAATCCTGCCATGGTCTCTCATGTTAACTAGCACAGCATCAAGCATTTTCCCCCCAACATGCTCAAAGTAGATGTCAATGCCTTCAGGGAAGAACCTGGTGACTCATAAATTGTAAAGGCAGTAACCAAATGCTCGAGAAATCAATGCTACAGCTTATGATTAATGGTTGTATAGTATGGCCTGGCTATTATCATGCAAAAATATGATCCACTTTCGCTAAAAGAATTATGTTTCCCCTCCCTTTCCTCGTCCCTATTCTGCCTCATTTTAGTACTCCATTTTATTTGCTAATTAGATGCATACAGCACAATTACTATTATAAGAAGAATTTAACATTGCAAAAAAATAAGATTATAAGACAAATCTTATGAATTTCCATCATAACCTTAATCTTCAATTGTTAGTAGAATTTTCCATGGATGTGTTCTTTCCACATGTCTACATCACTTCGAGAAGATGCAGTTTCATAATAATGAGTGGTTATATTCTTCTTCTTCTCTAGTATCATTTACGATGATCGGTACCGTGCCATTTATGGTTATAGCATAGACACAGATATACATGTACATGAAGCAAAAATGAAACAACTTCATCATCATGTGATATTCAGATGTTTCTTAAACCTATAGAATGATAAACTGTGATATGTGATGTATATGAACCGACCTTTTCAAAGCAGCATCCAAGTCATTTTCTTCCTTATAATTGAAAGCCCCATCAAATCCAAACTTGTTCTTAAGCAGATCAACCTGCACAGAACCAAAGGAAACAAACAGAATAAAGGATTTAAATTACTTCTTGAGTGGCATTGAATGATCTGGCCACTCCCTTTTGAAACAGAGAAAGGGAGGGGAAAGGAAGATATTGCAGAGATAGGCATGTGTGAAGAATTTGGTTTATCATGGCCATGGCATGTAACTAAATTGCTTTATGAAAGATAGGCAAACTTTCAAAGATGGTAGCCACTGAATAAAGAATACTTGGGGATTAAACCAATAAGCAAGCAAAACAGAGAAACACAAAACCTTTTCTTTACTTCCAGCACTTCCAACAACATAACAACCCATCAGCTTTGCAAATTGCCCAACCAGCTGACCAACTGCACCGGATGCTGCAGAAATGAAGACATATTCTCCTTTCTTGGGAGAACAAATTTCGTAGAAACCGGCAAAAGCAGTCAAACCAGGCATACCTACAATAAAACCCAAACGCACAGACAATTACAGCGACAATAGATACTACTTTCTACAAGAAACCATGTTCTGGATCGCAAGTACTGAGAGGTGATCTCACTCAAATAAAACCAAAGCATACATCTGCAGCATTCATTGACATGCAACGCCAATTTAATCTCTGATTGTCCTTGGCATGTAAAAGATATTCATCCTCCAAAAGAGACAACTTACCAAGAATTCCAGTGTAGTAGGAAAGGGGCACATCAGTGTGCTGGATTTTAAAGAGGGCTTCCTTTTCCGCGATAAGACTGTACTCTTCCCATCCGGTTGTGCCCCAGATCAAGTCACCTTTCTTGTAGTCTGGGTTTTTCGATTCCAAAACTCTGGCCACCCCAAACCCACGTAATGGCTGCATTTTAGGACCAAAGCACAAAGATCTATCATTGCAAGCTTCTTCTTACACGTTACAAACTGAGTTATTTCACAATTTCCAGTCTTATCAACATATGTTTTCCTTTCTTTTTCTTAACGTTGAGCATTTTTTTTTTTTTTTTTTGTTCTTAATTTGGAAAATTAAGCTTATCCCGTTCTTAATTACCATCTCTTATGCAACGTGACCTCCCAAATATTAATTCTGGCATTTATTATATTACACCTAGTTCAAAAGTTAGATGCATCCTGATCTCATGCATTTTGAAACCTGATGTATCGCCTTGTTCATGTTGGAGTCCTCCGTCGGAACCTTCAGCTTCATGGTTACACTTCTTACAGACATGTCCGACTCCTTTGGAAAACCAGACACGTATTCCCTCAATATCACCTGCTTGTTCCTCACTTCCTCACCGACACCACAACCACAACTCGCCATTCTCAATCTCTCTCTCTCTCTCTCTCTCTCTCTGACTGTGTATTTGTTTCTGTTTTCCAGTTTCTCTTGCTGTTACTTTCCTCTTTATCGGCCTTAGAACAACACTATCAGTACGTGTGGCTATTATCAGTTTCTGGGCTGAACATATTAAACGTGGCATAAATATGGTCTTTTTACAGCCGTTTGTTATTTCAACGGATAAAACTAAAAGACATTATATAAAATAAATTTATAAATTAATATAATTTGATAAAATTTATTAAATTTATTTTATAATAAAAATAATTTTATAATTTAATATATCACATCAAAACAAATTAATTTATAAATTTATTTTTATAGTCTAAAATATTTTTCTATCAATAATTCTATCCCAAACGATACTTTTTCTGTGGCCATTATTATTCTATTTCTTTTTACCAAATATAACTATTTTATTTTATTTTATTTTTTTGTGAATAAACAGTACATAAAAAGGTTACACATCCTCCACACTCCACATTTGAGTGATTATACTTCCAGTAAGTTAGTAACCGTTAAAAACGTGCTCTTCCTCACGCACGCAATGACGTCAGTTTTAAATGTTTTATTGACCGAAATATGAAAACGGAATACACGATTTCGACAGTCTTTCCTCATTTATGCACGTTTGAATTGAAGCTCCAGCAGTTGTGTATTATAATAGAGGCAAGTGATTTTAGAAGATACTGATTTGAGAGCATAAAAGAAGATAAGGAACAGTCTTATAGAATCAGATATTGCACTTCAAAGTAAGCTTGGCAATGGCAAGGCAAGGCAAGCCACAACATCCAGTATAAGCATCCAGAACAGATACATGAAGAAGATTGACTCATTCCTTCTCTCACTTTCGATTCATTGCCGGCCACATCAAATGATTCGGAAACAAAGACTAGATTGCTCTCTTTGGCACACCGGCTCATGAATATGCCAACCTTCCATAGCTAACTAATAATTCTGTAAAGTAAAATCACTAATGTTTTGAATACCGTACCAGATGGCGTACCGGTCAAGACACTGAAACGAAATATTTCGGTACCGGTACCGTTTCGTGTACCGTTTCGGGATAGTCGATATATGAATAAATTATATATATAAATATATATAACAATTATATTCTAAAATAATAGTTTATATATGAATAAATTATATATAAATACATACATACATATAAATTATAAATAGTCTAATCTAAATTGGGAATCAAAAAATAAACTTGTAGTTTGAAAAAACGAAAAAAAAAAAAAAAAAGCACAGGCCGAAATATCGGCCGGTACCGGCCGAAATATAGGCCGGTACAGGCCGAAATTTAGGCCGAAACGGCCGGTATCGGCCGGTACGGCCGGTATTTTGGCCGGTACGGTATATATCTAGTACCTGTACCGGCCGGACGGCCGAAACGAAAAATTTCGGCCGTACCGGCCGGTACGGTACGAAATTAAAAACATTGAAAATCACTATCTCTTAGGAGTGTAGAATCGGACCGGAATTTCTCCCAGTCCGGTCCAAAACCTGAATCTGGGTGTATCCAGATGTATCCGAGCGGTTATCCACACCCGGGCAATTGAGAGAAATACGGATCCAGTTTTATGACACGGTTATCTATAACCGATTTCCCTTTTAAAAAAATAAAATAAAATAAAATTCCTGCTTCCAATTAGTTACTATGTAAAGAGTAGTAGCATTGTATTAGTCTAATTAGTTATGATGTATTATTTATTTTGTTATTTGTAAATTAATATTTTGCATTGTGATGTAACAATAATATTATTTATTTTGCATTGTTATTTATTTTGTTATTTTTTTTAAAAAAAAAGTTTAGAAAGTATTTAAATTATTTTTTTTTTAAATCTGGCAATTTAAATATAATATCATAATTTTTTTTTAAAAAAGTGCTATAAAAATATTTTTTAAAATTGAAACAGTTTTTTTTATTAAGAATATTAATAAATCCAGTTACAATCCAGATATCTGAATTTATAGCTAAAAAAGAAAAAAAAAAACGTATTGAATCTGATTGTCCGTCCGAATGATTTCTAAATTAATTCAGGCAGATAATCATCCAGTTTTTTAAATCTAGATCTGAATTCAATTATAACCGGATATCCGAATCCAAATCCGATAGTGCAACCCTACTTGAGATGAGCTAAGATGAGTTGAGATAGTTTGTGAATAGTAATGAGATAAGTTGTGAATAGTAGTGAGATTTGTAAGTTAAAGTTGCTGAATAATAATGAATAGTAGTGAGATGAGTTGAGATGACTTGCGAATCCAAACAAGGTTCCCAGCGGTACAAAATACAAATACTCATGGCCATGGGGCGAAATACAAACACACGACAAATAACTTAAATGTAAAGCTAGAGTCCTAATGCCTAACAAAGGGGGCTAGGTAGGCTACTGGGCCGTCCCATTAAAGTAAACAGCAAAATAAACCTAAACTAAGATAAGTGGCCCGTCTGGAGCCCGTCCTTCAAGCGAAGTGAAATGAACTAGTTGACTTCAACTCAGCACCCTTACTCCGAGCTTGCCACTGCTGTTACAAATTCAAAATCCACTGCTGCTCAAACAGAAAGTAATCTAATCATGAAAATAGGGAGGGAAAAAACATACATACTGATACAGACCAAGTCCTTGCCTTAATATGTAACAGTTTAGCCCGAGTGAATTTTTGTCATCTCATCCACATCTAATTCGATTTCTAACACCTTTGAATCCACTTCCATGCTGGAATTACTGGTAGAGGAACCCATGTTTTTCAATCATCACCACCACTCTTTCTAACATGAGGAAAAAACTGGTTCAAGTAAAATTAGCTTTAAACTTGTGGGGCGGCTCACCTGTTCTGCACAGGGCCATGATCCCCAACTGTTCGCATAGAATAGATTACTCTGCCAACGATATTTCTCAAGGGAACTGGACCAAAGTTCCGGCTGTCATTCGCTTCCTGTTAAGAATAATTTGGTGCGGTTTGAATAGTGAAATGATATAGTTTTAGATAAAAGTTAGATAAAATATTATTTTTAATATTATTATTGTTTTAATATTTGAAAAAATTGAACAATCTATTATATTTTGAGATGAGATGAAATATTTTCACTATTCAAACTGGACATTCTCAATGAAATAATAAATTATTAGATAACAAAATCCCATCTACCTCGGGCTTTAAGTTTTCGTTATCAGACGACACCCAACACTGATTATTTTCAAGAACAAAGGGCTCCTCTTTTTCATCTTTAGAGACCATTTCATGATACCCTCCAATGCCAGCCAATCTTCTGACTAGAAAATTATTATGTGATTTCATGGGGTCCCTCAACAACACCACATCTCCGGTGAAAACATACCTAAAACAGAAACACATGCTGTAAATGAATAAATAAGTCAAACAAGAGATATAAAGATACTAAACAACAAATATGCCATCAAACAAAAGTGCAGGAAACTGATGTAGTGTGGGTGTTTGGGAAGTCGAATCTGTGAATACTAGAAATCACAACTCTTCTATAAAACCCAGAAAACAATCCTACGATATGATAGAAAACTCTCTCAAGAGTATTTCTTATAATTTATACTCAAAAATAACAAGAGGGGAAGCCAAACTGGCCTTGTTATGCTTAAATAGAATTCAGAATCCTACCCTAACACAAAACCCTATGAAAAACTGAGTTTAAAATTATTGAGTTTAGTGTTCTCTTTGGTAAAAGAAAGCTAAAGTTACGTTGGGCCTGACCCTGGAAATTCCGGATAAGAAGAGTCCCTCTTGGAGCACCTATTGTAGGAGCCATTTCTTGATCTCCCCTATAACTGTAAACGTATGTGAACTTTCCCATAAACATATTCTTCAAAGCAGCATCAGTTGCTTCTCCGAATGTCATTTGACCACTTTTATAGCGCTGCATCGTATTGCAGATATGGTCAGGAAATCTACAAGGAAAATAGTTTTTTTTCTTTTTTGTATTAAAAAATTTCCATAAAAAAAAAGTAAAATAAAACAGGTGCAGTAAACCCATCAAGAATATTAAGCATCACTCAACCATGTATACCCACTGTGTAGTCCAAAAGTAAATTTTTTTGGGGGAATGTAACCCTCGGGGATCCGACCCCCGAATACACCACACTATAACAAGTATAAGTTAGCTAACATGATCAAAAAAATTTTCAGGATTACACGATGAGGCAAACATCAAAGAAGATGCCTCAACTTTCAGACTTGAGGTTTAGATCTCATGAAGAGCACAACTTAAAGGATAAAGCCCTCGTATAGCACACAAACAAAAACCAAACGGAAAATAAACAGGGACCCAAATAAATATTTAAAGAAAAAAGTTCATTCCAATGAGAGCAATCAATCATAATGAACAAAAACCCATACGCGAAAATCACAAGAGAAAAATGTAGATGAAGTGAGGGACCTTCGAGACGAGAGAAACGGAATAACAAATCTTGAGGCATATGTACCGCTTCCACGATGATGGGGAAATTACCATCGCAAACACAGTACTCTTCGAGGGTGAGTGCCTGCAGAATGTGAGAGAAGAAGAGAGAGATAGGGAAAGAGCGAAAATAGTTTGTTGCATTGATTTTTGCATGAGGAGGGAATGCTCCTGCAGACGCTTTATGCTCCTGAATTGTAACAAACTCTAAAAGAGAAAGCTACCGTACTCTGCAACAAAGAAAAATGACACGCCATGACATGGTAATAACATGATTCAATTATCTATACAACGGATTATGTATTTGGAAAAAATTATTTTGCCTCCCAATTTCATCGCTCAAGTTGATCTCTTGATAAATTTTTATTTTTTTCTTTTACTTAGTGATTTAAAATATATTGGTATAATTTTTTATTTTTTTATATATTTAAATATATTACAAAATTTGTAAAAAAAAAATGAAAAAATAAAAAACGGTAAAGTTGAGCAAGCTATTCTTCGCCCAGAGTAGCCTGACTCTATGTATTTTATCACTAATATCTAATTTACTAGAGTATCACCTCTATATCTATGGGATACTGTACATACTTATATAAATATTTTTTTTTCTTCTTACTACTTTTTTCTTCACTACAGGAAGTACCTTTTATTTATTTATTTATTTTTACTTTCTACTTTTTACTTTATTTGAAATGAATAAAATATATTAAAAATTATAATATTTAAATGATATAAAAAAATAGATAAGTTGATGCATAGTATATTATAAAAGTCAATATATAAAATAAAAAAAAAAGTTTTAATGATGTATTTGAAAGAATAAGATGAAGAAATCATTGAGAATGCTTTTAATGATACGAAACATAACCTAATACTAACTTTTCTTTTGGTTACGCAGTTCAAATGAGATGAGATGAAATGTTTTGTTGAAAATTGAATAAAAAATTGTTAGAATATAAGTTGTATTTTAGAAATTGAAAAAGTTGAATTATTTATTATATTTTATGTGAGAGGTTTGAAAAGTTATAATGATGAGATAAGATGAGATGAGATGAGATGGTTTTGTATATCCAAACCGGACAAGCAACTCAACCCATCTCAAACCAATAATTTATGGGATCCACTACTTTTTCAACTTCTCCCAAAAAAAGATAAACTCATCTCACTCTACTTTATACATTTCAATCTAAAAATTTAGACACATTTCAACCTAAAAAAGTTAAGCTCGTCTCAATAGGACCCAATAAATATTACTATTCACAACTCAACTCAACTCAACATCCAAACATAGCCTTTAGTGTCTTCCCGATAAACTTTGGTCTTGTGAGGAGGGGCTTCCCTGTCGAGATGTCCTTCACAGAGACAAAATTGCCATGAAATTCAAAATAGTAGAAATTATCACTACAAAATTGGGAAACTGAGATCAAATCTTTTATTATACTGGAAACATGAAGTAGATTTTGAAGTAAAAAGAAAAAAGAATGAGAGAACAAAGAAGAGTCACCAGTGTTTTGAATGGAGAGGCCTGAGCCATCTCCAACCCGAATTTGCTCAATACCATTATACGGCTTAGATGAGATATTTAGGTTGGTGAAGTCGTGAGTAATGTGGTGCATAGCTGTTGAATATGGGTACCAAGTGGTGTCCGTGAAATTGTTTGGACATGTAAAATTTACAGAAGGTCAGGCAGCAATGGAAGAAGTGGTAGCATACTAGTAGCTGTGGTCGAAACAATGCCGACGCTACAAGGCGACATGGCCAGCTTTTTGACAAACCTGACAGGTAGGTCGCTGATTGTATGAGGAATGTGGTGGTGCAGCTAGCGAGAAGGATCTACCACCACGGTTGGAGTAGGTTGTTCTTCCTCTGCCACTGTAGCCATTGCGACCACCTCGATATGAACCTCATCCACGACCACCAGCATTGGTAAAATTGATCGAGGGCTCAAAGGAGAAGGCATTCCTTGCAACATGAGATAATCTACTTTCATGAATAAGCGACAACTAGTAAAGTTCATTAGAAGAGATAGGCTCAGCCTGTGCAGTTATAGAAGTGACAAATGATTCATATGTGGAACTAAGTCCAATGAGGAAATAAGTAACAAATTCCTGTTCAGGTAAGGGATTACCCATGGTAGCCAAAATATCAACAAGTGAACGAACCTTACTAAAATATTCGGTGATGGTTTGCTCACCTCGAGTTAGATGGGCCAGTCAAAACCTCACCTGGAACTATTTGGCTTGAGATTGGGAGGCAAATAGAGAAGAAAGGGAGACCAGAGCTCACGCAAGGTGTTTGATGAAAGAACATGCATGGCCAATGACTGTTTCAAAGAGGGAAGAAAAGAGAATGTTGAGTACCAATTGATCATTACACTTCCCAGATGTAAAATCTGGGTTGATTTGAGGAGTGGAGGTAGATTGATCGAGTAAATGTTCAGAGGGGGAGACCAAACTACCATCAACTTATTGGTAGAGGCCTTGACCCTTCAGGTATATAGTGGAGGTATAATAGAATGCTTAATATACAATGTTGCTTCTCATTTTAATATTGAGAAATTGACTCAACTTTGCCATAAATTTTGTGTCTTGCTGGCACAAGAGAATGAGTGTGGGGTATTTTATTTTTCTTAAATTTATTTATATATCTTCTAATTCTTTAGAATTTCTAGCTGTTTATAATTTAACTGGGCGATTTCGTTTAGATTTTTTTAAAAGAAAATAACATTTTACCTTCTTAAAGGTATCCATATTTTTATAACTTAATTACAAAATAATTAAAATCCTTAAATTGAAAAATAAGTTATAAGTTATTCATCGCCAAAATCCGACTGTTAAGATGAATTAAATATTAATGTAGAATGACGATCAGATTTAAATGATAGGGTAAATAATATAAATGATAGAAATGACCTAGTTTGGTTACATAGATAAAATGAGATGATATCAAAATTGAAAGTTGAATAAAATATTATTAGAATATTATTTTTTAATATATTTTTTAAAAAATTTAAAAAAATTGAATTGTTTATTATATCTTGTGTGTAAGTTTGGTAGGACTGAGCAAAACTTTGAAAATTCGACTCTGAATCCGGCTCCACTCCGATTCCGACAAAACGGAATCAGAGTCGGATTTATTTTTAATTTTTCAGTCGAAGTCGAAGTCGGAGGTGTTGCTGGACCAACTCTGACTTTATGCTCCGACTCCAACTCTAAATCCAACTCCCATATGTACATATGTTATAAAATATATATTTATAACTATTATATAGTTATATAACTAGAACTTGTATAATTAAATTCAATAATATACTAGTATGAGTTAATTATTATAAAATAATATACTTATACTATAATATAAATAAACTAACGATAGTATAGTATATGTAAATATTATAGTATTATTACCATCCATAATCAAGTATAGAAATAAGTTAGACACTAGTATTTAAATAAGTCTAGTATAATAAGTTTATAACACATACTTATTTACTAAAATATAATAACATGTAATTAGACACTAGAGAGATTAGTATATAAATAAGTTAGACATGAGTATAATAACATATAATACTAATGTATAACAACATGAAATTAGACATTATAGTATAAGTCTTGTATAGAAATAAATTAAGTACTAGTATAAAAATGACTAATAAGTCTAGTATAACAAGTTAATAACATGTAATACTAATTTATTAATGTATAATAACATGTCATTAGACACTAAAAATAAGTCTAATGTAGAAATAAGTTATAAATAAGTTAGATACTAGTATAATATAATAACATGTAATACTATAGGATAATAACATGTAATTAAATACTAAAAATAATATGTAATATTATAGTATGATAACATGTAATTAGACACTATAATATAAATCTAATATAAAAATAAGTTAAATATTAATATATAAGTAAATTAGTAGTGAATGAATTATTTTTAATGTGTAATTTTTTGTAAAACTTGAAATTTGAAAGCCCATATTTTTTTTAAATGAGCTAAATATGAAGGTAGAAAAAATTCCAAAACTAAAAATTCAAATTCAACTATGCTCTGACAAGTCGGAGTCGGATTGGGGCCTACACAAGTTAGAGTCAAAGTCGGATTTAGGAGAATCCAACTTCGACTAAGTCGTTGCTCAGTTCCCCTAGAGTTTGGAAAAGTTGTAATTATTAGATAAGATGAGATTGTTTGTGTAACCAAATGAGGCCAATTATGTTCCCGAAATTGTCCATTCTTGTATGATACTCCGTTTATTATACCTTCGGTTGAACCCAAGGTTTTAAGTATATAATTTTATATCTGCATATCAATTTTGATTATAACAAATAAGTTCAAACATAAATGAGTTCAAATTATCCGCATAATGGAACCAAATACTACAAAAAATAAGCATGAACAAGAAAGGAAACAAACTTACAAATAATTTCTTGGAGTAATTTTGTACATCTCTTTCAAAATTCAAAAAATGATGAAGGCTAAAAAAGAATCTTTTCTTATAAAGCATCGATTTGCATTTTTCACATGTGCATGATATATTTGAAAATTAAAAATTTGAATTTTAAAAATTTGAAAGATGATTAATTGTCATCTTTCACATGTGAATAACATGATTGAAAGTTTGAGTTTTGGAAATTTAAAATATGATTGATTGTCATGTGATGAAAAATGATTGATGTTCTTTTTTACATACGCAAAAGGTAGAAGATTTGCTTGAAATTTTAAAAAGTAAATAACATTGTCTTTGGTAATTACAAAAATGAGAAATTTTTATTTGAAATTTTTGAAAAATAGGAAATAAATACGCATATAGGGATCACACGACAAGTAAAGATTCTTCACCAATATCGCCTTGTTCATGTTGGAGTCCTCCGTCGGAACCTTCAGCTTCATGGTTACACTTCTCACAGACATGTCCGAATCCTTTGGAAAGCCAGACACGTATTCCCTCAATATCACCTGCTTGTTCCTCACTTCCTCACCGACACCACAACCACAACTCGCCATTCTCAATCTCTCTCTCTCTCTCTCTCTCTCTCTCTCTCTGATTGTGTATTTGTTTCTATTTTCCAGTTTCTCTTGCTGTTACTTTCCTCTTTATCGGCCTTAGAACAACAGTATCAGTGATTCAGTACGTGTGGCTAGTATCAGTTTGTGGGCTGAACATACTAAACGTGGCATAAATATGTTCTTTTGCAGCCATTTGTGATTTCAAAGGGTAAAAGTATATAAAATAAATCTATAAATTAATATAATTTGATGAAATTTTTTAATTTTATTTTATAATAAAAATAAATTTATTAAATCACATTAATTTATAAATTTATTTTTATTTATTTCTAAAATATTTTCCTATCAATAATTCTACCCCAAACGATGCTTTTTCTGTGGCCATTAGACACTTTTTTCTTTGTTGAATTGTAAAACTGCTTTCAATTGGATGGCCAAGTTGTACCGTACAATTGGTTTTTTTTTTTAGATAAAAAGATCGCTTATCATTCATAAAAGGACATATAAATATGATTTAAAAAAGTCAAATACAAACGTTAAAGCTTCCCAGCACACTACAGTGACTGACATGATCTAATCCAGACGGCATATCACTAAAGACCGAAGTCTAAAGGACCCGCCGCACACATCTCTGTCCCCGATAGAGAAAAAGTAACCAGGTGACAAAACTCATACTCCAACTAAGTAGAGTAGGGTGCACCAACCTCACACACTGCCAAAACAGAGAGGGGACAACACACCATTCGGACCAAGGTCTGAATGAACAAAATTTGTTTTTTTTTTTTTTTGGATTATTATATCTTATAAAAATACAAGACACTAAATAAAATACAAAAAACTACAGAAACACCAGAAAAGGACTGCTCCGGTGGCTGCGATGGCGCGTGCAGCACACGTGCCACCCTGAAAGAAAACCGCTGACCGATCTTGGGGGATTCGGACTCATAGGCCCCGAAGGAGCCGTGCGTGGCAACGGCAAAGGCCTCCTAGCGGCGCAAGAAGGCCACGCACCGAACTCAACCGCTGCCTATCGGCAGCGCGTGCAGGTAACTCGCCACTCCTTTTGGCGCCGCCTTCGGTAAACTTGAAGATCGGCGACTGGGCTACGCCATGGAGAAGCGCGTGCACCTCTAAAGTCGCCGGACATTCCAGATCTGCGATTCTCCCTTATTTATCCTGTAAAAAAAAACCGGAGCACTACACAGAGGGAAAGAGGGGGGAGAGGGCTGGAAGGAAGGGAAGGAGTCGAAGCTCCCAACCCCCATGACAGAACTGTAGCGAGGTAGTCGGTTTCAAGAGGGAGACGAGGTTTCGAGAGAACGGTCCCCGTACAATTGTTAATAACAACGAATTGGAAGACATAAAAATCAAATAAAAATATATTACCACACATATTTTTACAACTCTTTTGTAATAAATAATAATATATAAATATTAAATTAATTCAAATTTTCAATATTAGAATATAGCTGTAAATATAATTATTCTATTTTTTTTTTTTTTTTGTGTTAAAAATAATAAAAATCACAATCGATCAATTTTATGGGTGTAAGTAGCATTTCCCATAAAATAATTACAGTTAAAAATACTCATGTGATTATCCTTAAATTTGAGTGATTATGCTACCAGTAACCGTTAAAAAAATGCTCTTCCACACGCACGCAATGACTATTGAAGATAATGCCTATTTATGATGCAGTTTTTTCAATAAAGTCTATTAATAGTATTTTGTTATTATAGAGAAACTCTGTTATCGTGCATCTTGGGACAGGATGAGTTTTAATGCTCTGTAATTTTCAATGCTATTTATATAATGTACTTCTCCATCTATAATCAGTAGAACATCAGAATCAATCAACAAGTATTTTGGTTGAAGTTCTCCTCTCTCTTTTACTTCACCTATATACTAAAAATACCAACAGTTGGTATCAGAGCAGCTTTCGGTCTTTGGGATATGATGGCTGCGCCTGGTTCATCTGCAACTCTTCCCATTTTTTCTGGTGAAAACTATGACTATTGGAGCATAAAAATGAAAACTCTTTTCCTATCTCTTGATCTGTGGGATGTCGTTGAAAATGGAGTCTCTTCAGTTGCTGAAGGCACGTCTGAAGGAGCTTCTAATCTTACCCAAGTCAAGTCTGATAGGCAAAGGGATGCAAAAGCCTTGTTTATTCTACAACAGGCTGTGAGTGAGTCCATCTTTCCAAGGTTGATGAGGGCTTCTTCTTCCCAGCAAGCTTGGGAGATCCTGCAACAAGAATTTCAAGGTAACATCAAAGTTAAAATTATCAAACTTCAAGGGCTAAGAAGGGAACTTGAAAATCTCAAAATGAAAGAATCTGAGAATATCAAGGAATATTGCTCTAGAGTCATTGAAGTAGTGAATCAAATGAGGACTTATAATGAAAATATTTCAGATGAAAGGATTGTTCAGAAAATCCTCATAAGCTTGACTGAAAAATATGACCATGTAGTGGCTGCCATTGAAGAAGCTAAAGATCTATCTTCACTTTCTGTCACCGAGTTAATGGGCTCACTTTATGCTCATGAACAACGGATTGGCAGAAGGAATGAGGTGTCTTTGGAAAATGCATTTCAATCCAAAGTTAGTCTAAAGAATCAAAAGCAAAAGGAATTCAAGAAAAAGTTCAAGGGCACAGCCAAAGGAGGAGAAAAATCTCGAAAGAAGAAGGGAGAATTTTTACCTTATGGTGTTTGCAAGAAGACTAATCATTTGGAGAAAGATTGTTACCACCGGGGCAAGCCACAATGCTCAAATTGCAAGAAGTTTGGGCATGAGGAGAAAGATTGCCGGTTCAAGAACAAAAATCAGCAAGCAAATTTCACCGAGGACAAGGAAGAGCAGTTGTTCTATGCTTGTCATGTTGCAGCCGAGCAAAGAAGAGAGTGGTTTCTTGACAGCGGGTGCAGCAACCATATGACACCAGATGGGAGCTTATTTTCTCAAATTGATAAATCTGTATGTGTTAAAGTAAAGCTTGGAAATGGAGATTTGGTGGAGGCAAGTGGTAAAGGAACGATTGCCATGGAAACCAAGAAAGGGACTAGATTCATAAAAGATGTTCTTCATGTTCCTAGCCTTGATCAAGGTTTGCTAAGTGTTGGACAAATGATGCAAAATGGCTATTCACTTCACTTTGAGGGAGAGCTATGTGTCATTCTTGATTTGAAGAAAAACAACCAAGTAGTGGCAGAAGTTAAAATGAGAAATGGGAGAAATTTTCCCATTACTTGGCAGTACCCAAGAGCAATGATGGTCAAATCTGATGAAACAACTCTTTGGCATCAAAGATTTGGTCATTACAATTTAAATGCCTTAAGGATGTTAAATCAGAAGAACATGATAAGAGATATGCCTTTGCTGGACCAAAACATGCCTACTTGTGAAGGGTGTATGATGGGAAAGCAACATAGGCAGCCATTTCCATCAGGAGAAGCATGGAGAGCAAAATCAGTACTTGAGCTAGTGCATACTGATCTGTGTGGTCCCATGAGGACACTCTCTCAAAGCCAAAACAGGTACTTTATGCTCTTCATTAATGATTTTTCAAGAATGACTTGGGTTTACTTTCTTAAAGAAAAATCAGAGGCTTTTAGTGTTTTTAAAAACTTCAAGTTGTTGGTTGAAAATCAAAGTGGTCAAAAGATGAAGATCTTGAGAAGTGATAGAGGGGATGAATTCAACTCAAGTAAGTTTGATGAATTTTGTCAAGAAGAAGGGTTGGAACACCAACTGACAGTTGCCTACACTCCACAACAAAATGGAGTCTCGGAAAGGAAGAATAGGACTGTTATGGAGATGGCTAGGTCCATGCTAATGGCAAAGGGCATTCCAAAAAAATTATGGGCTGAGGCTGTTAATACAGCAGTATATGTGCTAAATAGATGCCCCACAAAGGCAGTGAAGGATATGACTCCAATCGAAGCATGGAGTGGACACAAGCCAACTGTTAGTCACTTCAAAGTATTTGGATGTTTGTGTTACATTCATGTACCTGAACAAAAGAGACACAAACTTGAAGAAAAGTCAGAGAAAGGGATTTTTCTTGGGTATAGCTCTCAATCCAAGGGATACCGGATCTTCAATCTCAAAACTCAGCAGCTGGTTACAAGTAGAGATGTTCAGTTTGATGAGCATTCAACTTGGAAATGGGAAGAAGAGCATGAACCAGATCTGACTCTTCGTGTTCCAATTATCGAGCAAGTTGAGGAAGAGCTTGAAACATCAGCTCCAAATGATCAACCTTCATCACCATTCTCGGTTTCAGGAAGTGATAGCAACTCTAGAAGTTCAACAGTTTCATCACCTGAGACTTCTCCAAGAAGATTCAGGGCATTAAACGAAATATATGAATCTTGCAACTTCAGTTCCATAAAGCCTGAAAATTATGCAGCAGCCTCTAAAGAACAAGTTTGGGTGGATGCAATGAAGGAGGAGATTAGAATGATTGAGAAAAACAATACATGGGAGCTGGTTGCATATCCTGACAGCAAGGATGTTATCGGAGTTAAGTGGGTATATAAAACAAAGCTCAACCCAAATGGTTCTTTAAACAAGTGTAAAGCAAGATTGGTTGCAAAGGGCTATTCACAACAGGCTGGGATAGATTTCAATGAAACCTATGCACCCGTAGCTAGGTTGGACACCATCAGAACAGTAGTTGCACTTGCAGCTCAAAGAAGTTGGAAGATCTCACAACTTGATGTAAAATCAGCTTTTCTTAATGGAGAACTTGAGGAGGAAGTGTATGTTCAGCAACCCGAAGGCTTTATGAAGGAAGAAGGGAAAGTATTTAAGTTAAAAAAGGCTCACTATGGGCTTAAACAAGCACCCCGAGCTTGGTACAGCAAAATAGATAGCTATTTTTGTGATCATGGCTTCAAGAGAAGTGCTAGTGAACCTACACTTTATGTCCAACTCAAAGGTGAAAGTTTGCTCATTGTCTCACTTTATGTTGATGATTTAATTATAACAGGAAATAATTCGGTTATGATTGAATCATTCAAACAAGAGATGATGAAAACATTTGAAATGAGAGATATGGGACTAATGCACTACTTCCTTGTAATGGAAGTATATCAAGAAGGAGGCATTTTCATTTCACAAAGGAAATATGCTCTTGATTTGCTCAACAAGTTCAATATGACTGAATGCAAATCAGTAGCTACTCCTTTGATAGCAAATGAGAAATTGAAGAAGGAAGATGGTGCAAAAGAAGCCGATGCAGCAGCATATAGGAGTTTAATTGGAAGCTTACTTTACTTGGCTGCCACTCGGCCTGACATCATGTATGCAACTAGCCTTCTCTCAAGATTCATGCAATGTTCAAGTCAAATCCATTTTGGAGCTGCTAAAAGAGTGTTGAGATACATTCAAGGCACAAAGGATTTCGGCATTTGGTATAAACCAAGTTCTCATTCAACTTTGACTGGTTTTACTGATAGTGATTGGGCTGGTTCTGTGGATGATAGGAGAAGCACATCCGGGTATTGTTTTAATCTTGGAACTGATGTGTTTTCTTGGGGATCTAAGAAGCAAGGATCTGTAGCACAATCCACAGCCGAAGCAGAGTATGTGGCTGCTGCTGGAGCTTCAAATCAAGCTATTTGGCTGAGTAAAATTCTCGAAGATATGGGTGCAAAACAGCAGCTGCCAATTGTGATTTATTGTGATAACAAATCAGCAATAGCTATGGCAAAGTATCCTGTCTTTCATAGCAGAACTAAACATATTGCAATCAAGTATCATTACTTGAGGGAAGTAGAAGCAAAAGGAGATGTGAAGCTGAAGTTTTGTAAGTCTAAAGAACAAGTTGCTGATATTTTCACAAAGGCACTTCCAAGAGACAAATTCCAGTTGTTGAGGCTCAAACTTGGAGTGTCAGAAAAATGCATCAAGGAGGAGTATTGAAGATAATGCCTAGTTATGATGCAGTTTTTTCAATAAAGTCTATTAATAGTATTTTGTTATTATAGAGAAACTCTGTTATCGTGCATCTTGGGACAGGATGAGTTTTAATGCTCTATAATTTTCAATGCTATTTATATAATGTACTTCTCCATCTATAATCAGGAGAACATCAGAATCAATCAACAAGTATTTTGGTTGAAGTTATCCCCTCTCTTTTACTTCACCTATATAAATACCAACAATGACATCAGTTTTAAATGTTTTATTGACCAATATATGAAAACGGAATACACGATTTCGACAGTCTTTCCTCATTTATGCACGTTTGAATTGAATCAGATACTGATTTGAGAGCATACAAAACATGTTAAAAAAACAGGCTCAATTATGGAAGGCAGATGGGGTGAATTAAGATAAGGAACAGTTTTATAGAATCAGATATTGCACTTTAAAGCAAGCTTGGCAATGGCAAAGCCAAGCCATAACATCCATATAAGCCTCCAGAACAGATACATGAAGAAGATTCATGGCCATGAGCCGAAATACAAACACGACAAATAACTGAAATGTAAAGCTACTGGGCCGGCCATTAAAGTAAACAGCTAAATAGACCTAAACTAAGATAAGTGGCCCGTCTGGAGCCCGTCCTTCAAGCAAAGTGAAATGAACTAGTTGACTTCAACTCAGCACGAGCTTGCCACTGCTGTTACAAATTCAAAATCCACTCTTTAAAGTTTGCCTTGCAGCTCAAACAGAAAGCAATCTAATCATGAAAATAGGGAGGAAAAAAACATACATACTGATACAGACCAAGTCCTTGCCTTAATATCTAACACTTTTGTCCTTGCCCAAGTGAATTATTTTCATCTCAGCCAAATCTAGTTCGATTTCTAACACCTCTGAATCCGCTTTCATGCCGGAATTACTGGTAGAGGAACCCAAATTTTTCAATCATCACCAGCACTCTTTCTAACATGAGGAAAAAAACTGGTTTAAGTAAAATGAGCTTCAAACTTGTGGGGCTCACCTGTTCTGCACAGGGCCATGATCCTCAGCTGTTCGCATAGAATAGATTACTCTGCCAACAATGTCCGTCATGTGAACAGGACCAAAGTTCCGGCTGTCATTTGCTTCCTGTTATTAGAGAGAAAAAATAAAGTAAATAATCTGTTTATGCCAGACATTTTAAATGCAGTTTGGATAGTGAAAAGAGATAATTTTATATAAAAGTTGAATCAAATATTATTTTTAATATTATTATTATTTTGAGATTTGAAAAAATTGAACAATCTAATATATTTTTAGGATGAGATGAAACACTATTACTATCCAAACAGAACATTCTCAATCGAATAATTAAATTATTAGATAACAAAATCCCATCTACCTCGGGCTTTAAGTTTTCGTTATCAGACGACACCCAGCACTGATTCTTTTCAAGAACAAAGGGCTCCTCTTTTTCATCTTTAGGGACCATTTCATGATACCCTCCCATGCCAGCCAATCTTCTGACTAGAAAATTATTATGTGATTTCATGGGGTCCCTCAACAACACCACATCTCCGGTGAAAACATACCTAAAACAGAAACACATGTGCTGTAAATCAATAAATAAGTCAAACAAGAGATATAAAGATACTAAACAACAAATATGCCATCAAACAAAAGTGCAGGAAACTGATGTAGTGTGGGTGTTTGGGAAGTCGAATCTGTGAATACTAGACATCACAACTCTTCTATAAAACCCAGAAAACAATCCTACGATATGATAGAAAACTCTCTCAAGAGTATTTCTTATAATTTATACTCAAAAATAACAAGAGGGGTAGCCAAACTGGCCTTGTTATGCTTAAATAGAATTCAGAATCCAACCCTAACACAAAACCCTATGAAAAACTGAGTTTACAGTTCTCTTTGGTAAAAGAAAGTAAAGTTACGTTGGGCCTTTCCGGACAAGAAGAGTCCCTCTTCGAGCACCTATAGTAGGAGCCATTTCTTCTCCAGCACTATTCCAGTAAAAGTATGTCAACTTTCCCAGAAAAAAATTCTTCAAACCAGCATCGATTGCTTCTCTGAATGTCATTTGACCACTTTTATAGGGCTGCATCATATTGCAGATATCAGGAAATCTACAAGGAAAACATTTTTTTTTTTTCGTATTAAAAAATTTCCATAAAAAAAAGTAAAATAAAACAGGTGCAGTAAACCCATCAAGAATATTAAGCATCACTTAACCATGTATACCCACTGTGTAGTCCAAAAGTAAATTTTTTTGGGGGAATGTAACCCTCGGGGATCCGACCCCCGAATACACCACACTGTAACAAGTATAAGTTAGCCAACATGATCAAAAATTTTGTCAGGATTACACGATGAGGCAAACCTCAAAGAACATTCCTGACTTGAGGTTTAGATCTCGTGAAGAGCACAACTTAAAAGGATAAAGCCCTCATATAGCACCTCTTATGTTTGTGTATTCCACTGGGCCACTATTTCGTCTATAATCTAAAAATCCTAAGAACCCAAACCATCACCTTCTTTTCCCATTTTAGTTTGAATAACACTTCGTTGATATAAACATTCCCAGAAAACTCATTTGCTATTCAGAACAAACCCCACAAACAAAAACCAAACGGAAAATAAACAGGGACCCAAATAAATATTTAAAGAAAAAAGTTCATTCCAATGAGAGCAATCAATCAAAATGAACAAAAACCCATACGCGAAAATCACAAGAGAAAAATGTAGATGAAGTGAGGGACCTTCCGGACGAGAGAGACGGAATAATCAACCTTGAGGCCTAAGTACCGGTACCACGATGATAGGGAAATTACCATCGCAAACACAGTACTGTTGAACGCCTGATCAGCAAAGATCAAGCAATAGGCTCACTTCGAGGGTGAGTGCCTGCAGAATGTGAGAGAAGGAGATAGAGATAGAGAAAGAGAGAAAATAGTTTGTTGCATTGATTTTTTGCATGAGGGAATCCTCCGGCAGACACTTTATGCTCCTGAATTGTAACAAACTCTAAAAGAGAAAGCTACCGTGCTGTGCAACAAGGAAGAAGACAGACGCCCTGACATGGGCTTAACATTATTCAAGCAACTATCCAACGGATTATGTTATCTATCCCTAATATCCAACGGATATTAGCATGATTCAATTAACTGTATTTTATTAAGTTTGCTACAGTTTGTCCTGACATGGGCTTAAAATGATTCAATTAACTATCCAACGGATTATCTATTTGATCACTAATATTGAGATAGAGTGCACACTTAATAAATATTTAATTATTTTTTTCTTTATTTTCTTAATTTTTCTTCACTACAATAAGTACTATTTACTCATTTCTCTTTCTATTTTATACTTTCTACTTTATTTGAAATAAATAAAATATATTGAAAGTATAATATTTAAATAATATAAAGAAAAAATTGATACGCTATTGCATGATATATTGTAAAAGTCGATATATAAAATAAAATAAAATGAGTTTTAGAGATATATTTTAAAAGAAATGATGAAAAAATCATTGAGAATGCTTTATTGATACGAAACATAACCCAATACTAACACCTAGTTTGGTTACAAATATGAGATAAGATGAAAGTTGAATAAAATATTGATAGAATATAATTTTTTTAATATTATTTTAGTTTTAGAATTTAAACAAGTTAAGTTATTTATTATATTTTATGTATGAGCTTGAAAAAATTATAATAATTAGATGAGATAATTTATGTAACCAATTGAGGCCTAAATCTTTATTGGACTCAAGAACCTACTAAATTTAAAAACCCAAGTCCATCAGCCCACTATCGATGAGAACCCTAGATCCCTTAAGCAACTCAACTCATCTCAAAGCAATCATTGATGAATCATGGGGCCACTATTTTTCAACATTTCCTAAAAAAAGTTAAACTCATATCAACCAACTATACACATTTCAATCTAAAAAGTTAAACACATCTCAACTTAAAAAAGTTAAACCCATCTCAATGGGACCCACAAAATACTATTATTCACAACTCAACTCAACTCATCCAAACATAGCCTTTAGTCTCTTCCTGACAAACTTCACTACTATTCACAAACAGTTCACTATTATTCACAAATTATTCATTATTTTTCACTATTATTTACAGATCATCTAAGACCATGTCATCACTACAATGTCACTAACCCTATATTTATGTCGTGTTTTGCACCCCGAGCAGAAACGCGATATTCAAATTCCATGTCACCTGCAACTAAGAGGGAGAAGAGGCTCTGGTGACATCTGAGGTCACTCCGATGCCAAAGTCAATGAAAAATTCTCTGGTGATGAAGAAAGCTTAGAATATCATAATGAATAGTAAGGGTTTCCAAAGATTACCTCGTGTGAAAGGGGTCACTGTTATTTATACCTGATCCAGACTCCGATGTCAAGGGAGATCATGGTGTGTCAAGTCATACCTGAGTTAGTCTTGCCCCACTTACTTCTCGCCACGACAGCGTGACAGTCCGCGGCTTAGAAGGTCGAGAGAGATCGTGGCGTGTCAGGTCGTGCTAAGTCAGACCTATTGCCATCTTTCTGCCAAGGTTGAGTGTGAGGTCCTGGCCGAGCCGTCCTGCATGCTCTAGAGGCACGTCGTTGCATGCCAAGCTTTCTGACATGCGCATTGAATGCGACATGCCTTGCATCTGACGAGACCACAACGTGCCTTTCAATAGGGTGTCTTGCTTCGTGCCATACGGTAGGGCTTGGTAAGTTGAAGGGGAGATCGGTGAGTACTTTCATCGGATACGCCTGGAAATCTGGCCTTAATCTTCTGGCTGTGACAACTAGGGTGAATACCAACATTTCTGTTTGAGGGTACCTTGCTTCTACTCCGCGGAAGGCTCGGCTCATGTAGTAGATGGGCCGATGTCCTTCTTCCCAGGTCGAATAAGTACGGCTGATACAGCATGTGGGGACACCGCTAGGTACACAGTCAGGGTCTCCCCAGATCTCGTCTAGCTGAGCAGTGGGGGTGGCTTAGGTACAACTTCAAGTCGGTGAAGGTTTTTTCGCTGGTCTCAACCCAATCTTGGGCCTTCTTCAGGACTTTGAAGAAGGGTAGGCACTGGTCGGTTGATCAAGCAATGAACCGGTTCAGGGCTGCTACCTATCCGACCAGCCTCTAGACTTCATGAAGGTGGAGTGCGGAAGGCATTCCCATTACTACTTCCACCTTCTCGGGATTCACTTCAATCCCTCTCTCTGAGACCATGAACCCTAGGAACTTACCTATCTCCACTCGGAATGCACACTTAAGCGGATTGAGCTTCATCCCGGAGGATGGAGAACGCTTCTCGTAGATCTGCCAAATGTTGTCTATGCTCTTTGCTTTTCACTGATAGATCATCTACGTACACTACCGTATTCCAGTCGATCTGCTGCTTGAATATTCGATTGACTAACCGCTTGTAGGTGGCCCCTGCATTCTTTAGGCTAAACAGCATTGTTATGTAGCAGTAGAGCCCTCGGTCTGTTACGAATAATGTCTTCTCTTCGTCGTTCAAATTCATCCTGATCTAGTTGTACCCAGAATAAGCGTCCATAAAGCTAAAGAAGGGATGCCCTGTCGTCGAATCCACAATCAAGTCGATGCGTGGTAGGGTGAAGCTATCTTTCAGGCAGGTTTTATTCAAGTTAGTGAAGCTAACACACATCTGTCACTTCTCGTTGTCCTTCTTCACCAAAAATACATTAGATAGAATTCCGAGTAGTGGACCTATCGGATGAATCCTATAGCTAGGAGGCGGTCCACCTCCTCGGTTATCACCCCATACTTCTCTGCGTTGAAACTCTGCCGTTTCTGCTTGACTTTTCGAGCCGCTGTGTCAGCGCTAAGCCGATACTCGATGATGAAATTTTCGATCCCGGGCATGTCCTCGTGGCTCCAAGCAAACACGTCTCGGTGTTCGATAAAGAGAGATATTAGTTCTACTCTCATCTCTGGGTCCAGCTTAGTCCCGATCCTGACTTGTCGTCCCGGTCCCTTCTGGTCGACTACCACCAGCTCCAAAGGCTCGTTAGGTGTGGCCTATCGAAGGACTTGTTCATCGCAAACTTATTCATCCCATTCGATCAGAACCGGAGGTGCACCCAGCTCGGGCGCCTCTTCCATCCTTTCAATGGGCTCAACCATTTTGACCTCATGCCTCAGCTCTCAGTCGTAGCACTCCCGAGCTAGGACCTACTTTCAACGAACTTCACCCACCCCCGAGCCAGTAAGGAACTTCATTTTGAGGTGGTAAGTGGACATTACTGCCCTCAAGCTATTCAGGGTGGGGCATCCCAGTGTGGCATTGTACGAGGAAAGGGCCTTGACGACTAAAAAGTCGGTCATGGTGGCCGCGGTCTTGGGCGCCTTCCCTGCCAGGACTGAAAGAGTAATGGCTCCCATCGGTTGAACGACATCTTCTATGAAGCCCTTGAGCAGCGTTGGGGCCGGGCGGAGTTGATCCGGATTGATGCTAATTCTAACAAAGGTTTCCCATAATAAAATGTCGGTCGAACTGCCTTTATCGATCAAGATTCTTTGGGTTTTAAAATTTTTAACTTGCATCATTACAACCAATGTATCGTCATGCGGGTGGAAGATGCCTTCTTCATCCCCTTCGTCAAAGGTTATCACAATGCTCCCAGTGCGCCGTAGGGGCCTGCTTTCACCCCTCTCGATGGTGAACACTTCCATGTATCGTTCCCTTCGGGCATGTGCCTTTCGAGCCGACGAAGTGGTTCCACCTTTGGCATATCCTCCGGTGATTGTGCTGATCTCCCCGAGTGGCCTGTCCACCATTGGAGGGCTCTTCCGCCTATCTTCCCTCGCTCCCTACCTTTTTAGGCTCACTCCTCACTTGAACCCCTGGCACCCCCCTCCTTGTCCGTCCGTTTGATTCTTCGATCGGCGCACTCGGTTCCTCTACTCTTCCTCATTTATTCTTTTCAGGGCATAGCAATCTCGGGTGCTATGTCGGTTATTCATGTGATACTTGCAATACGGGCGGTTCTCCACCTCTCAAGGTCGTTCTCTTTTGGGGCTTAAGCGTTGGTTCCCTTCTACTGTCAGGTTTTTGTGGCTCCCCCTGGGGGCGAGCTAGTGTTTATTTCCTTCTCTTCGCATCTGATACTCCCCTCTCTTTCCTTCCACAGTCGCGGCCTCCTCGTTGCCCTACCTCCTTCAAATCCTCCTACTCTACCTCTAACCGTCGCAGGACGGTCAGGGCCTCGAATGTGTCTTCATTGTTGATGAACCCATCAGCTTAGTCTATGAACTCCCTCATCGTGGTGGGAGTTTTTCGTGCTATCTCAAACATGAACGGATTCAGCGGCCAGATTCCTCCCAAGAGGGCTACCAACGTAATCTTCTCATCTTGGTCATCTGTGGTCATGCGCTCTCGATTAAATCGCGAGAGATATAACTTCAAACTTTCACCGTGTCATTGTTTGACAGTAAGGAGGTAAGCTATCGAGCGTCTCCTCTTACTACTTGCCAGGAACTACGTCATGAACAGGCGGACTAGCTCCTCAAAGCTATCTATCGTTCCCAACGATAGCGACCCAAACCAAGTCCAGGTGGCCTCTTTCAATGTGAGCGAGAAGGCTCTGCAGGTGACTTCTCCTAGGAAACCATGCAAGGTCATGTGGGCCTTGAACGTCTCCAGGTGCTCCAATGGATCTTTGGACCCTTCGTACGCTTCCATCTGGGAGACTTTGAACTTGGAGAGAAGCGGTACAGCCATGACTCTCGCGCTGTATGGGAGGTCGGAACTGACGAGTAGTTGGTCTACGGTGGATGGGGTGTCTATTTTCTTCTCCATTTCTGCACATTTGTCCCCAAGCTCTTGGATTTTGAGATGCATCTCGCGTCTCTCTTCTTTTACTACAGTGTCCGTAGGGGCACGCCGCGAATCCTCATGGTCGTTGCCGCTCAATTTTGCTCCCCCCACCAGCTTTTCGTTGGCGAACCTGAGAGTCGCGTTCTCTTGGCAGAGCGTCCCCGTCTCCATGTAATCTCCACTTCTTGTAGTTTGGGACCTCGTTGTTGTCGACATGCGAAGTACACGCTTTTATGGAAAAACAAATTCCACAGATGGCACCACTGTTGATGTCGTGTTTCGTAGCACGAGCAGTAACGCGATATTCAAGTTTCGTGTCGCCTGCAATTAAGAGGGAGAAGAGGCTTCAGTAATGTCTGGGGTCACTCTAATGCCAAAGTCAATGAATAATTCTCTGGTGATGAGGAAAGCTCAGAGTATCAGAATGAATAGTAAGGGTTTCCAAAGATTACCTCCTGTAGAAGGAATGACTGTTATTTTTATCTGATCCGGACTCCGCTGTCGAGAGAGATCGTAGTGTGTCAGGTCATACCTGAGTCAGTCCTGCTCCAATTACTTCTGGCCGCAATAGCGTGTCAATCCGCGTCTTAGACGGTTGAGGGAAATTGTGGCGTGTTAGGTCGTGCTAGTTTAGACCTGTTATCACCTTTCTGCCAGGGTTCGGTGTCAGGTCGTTGCCAAGCCGTCTTGCTTGCTCTGGAAGCACGTCGTTGCATGCCAGGCTTTCTAACATGCGCATTGAATGCAACGTGCCTTGCATCTGACGAGACCACGACATGCCTTTCAGTAGGGTGTCCTGCTTCGTGCCATACGGTAGGGCTCGTTAAGTTGCTAAGTACCGAGACGTTCTCCTTGACACCTTTGAGCTTGGTGTCGAAAGGCCTTCCCGGGTTGGTTAGCGCTCGATACTTGGCCCTCTGGCCCGGGCTCTCTGGCTTCCCTCTTTGGGCTTGGGGTTCCATAGCTTGACTTCCTTGGACTCATGCCCGAGCCCTTCTGGGATGGGCCCTCCCTTACAATAGCCGTTTGCTATTTCAATCAATAACAGCTGCAGACACAAAAATATTATATAAAATAAATTTATAAATTAATGTGATTTTATGAAATTCGTTATATTTATTTTATAATAAAATTAATTTTACAATTTAATATAGTATATCAAGTTACATCAATTTATAAAGTTATTTTTGTATAATGTCTAAAGTATTTTCCTATCAATAATTTTGACCCAAACGATGCTTTTTGTGTGGCCAATTATTATTAGACCTTTTTTCTTTGTTGAACTGAAAACTGCTTTCAATTTGATGGGTAGAATTGTTAAACAAAGAATTGGAAGACATAAAAATCAAATAAAAATATATTACCTCTTATTTTTTTTACAACTCTTTTATAATAAATTAATGCAATAAATAATGATATATAAATATTAAATTAATTCAAATTTTCAATATTATAAAATAACTGTAAATATATATATATATTTTTTTTTGTGAATAAACAGTACATAAAAAGGTTTCTCAAGTTATGGCATTTTGATCACAGAATTGGGATCAGAACTTGGTTGGAAACGGTGCAGACCGGAATGCATTTTATAAAAGATTAGGGCAGGTTTGGTAACAAAAGTAAAATATAAAATTCTCATCTCATCTCATCTCATTATTACACTTTTTTTAAATCTCCATACAAAATATAATAAACAATTCAATTTTTTCAAATCCCAATACACATTTTTCAAATCTCAAAACAATAATAATATTAAAACATAATATTTTAAACTTCAAAACAAAACACAAAATTCTCATCTCACCCCCCAAACCTGCCCTAATGATACAGTGTGCAAGATTTGTAGACGTTCGGTTTCGTTTGTTTTTAGAAAATATATCATCTCATCTTATTTCATCTCATCTAATTATTACAATTTTTTCAACTTTTAATATAAAATAAAATAAACAATTCAACTTTTTCAAATTCTAAAATAAAAATAATATTAAAAAATATATTTTAACAATATTTTATTTAATTTTTTAACTTTAATCTCATCTCATCTCTAAAAACAAACAAGCCATAAAAGTAGAAATATTATTTCTCTTTATCAAATTGTTGCATACAAATCCTCCATTTTAAATTGTGCACAATACAAAATAAGGATAATGGTACAAATACACTTTTTTAATCGAAAAAGATGACCTACAAGTATAAATACACTTTTTTATTTTTATTTCAATTATTTTTTATATATTTTTAAAAATTACTTCCTGAACTATTAAGTTAAAAAAAATAAAAATCACAATGGATCAATTTTATGGGTGTAATTAGCATTTCCCATAAAATAATTACACTTAAAAAATACTCATGTAATTATCCTTAAATTTGAGTGATTATGCTTACCAGTAACCGTTAAAAACGTGCTCTTCCTCACGCACGCAATGACGTTAGTTTTAAATGTATTATTGACCGAAATATGAAAACGGAATACACGATTTCGAGACAGTCTTTCCGTTTGAATAGAAGCTCCAGCAGTTGTCTATTATAATAGAGGCAAGTGATTTTAGAAGACACTAATTTGAGAGCATAAAAAACATGTTAAAACAGGCTCAATACAAACACACGACAAATAACTGAAATGTAACCTTAGAGTCCTAATGCCTAAACCAAGGGGGATACTGGGCCGGCCCATAAAAGTAAACAGCTAAATAGACCTAAACTAAGATAAGTGGCCCCTCCGGAGCCCGTGATTCAAGCGAAGTGAAATGAACTAGTTGACTCCAACTCAGCACGAGCTTGCCACTGCTGTTACAAATTCAAAATCCACTCTTTAAAGTTTGCCTTGCAGCTCAAACAGAAAGTAATCTAATCATGAACATACATACTGATACAGACCAAGTCCTTGCCTTAATATGTAACAAGTCAGTCCTTGCCCAAGTGAATTTTTGTCATCTGATCCAAATCTAGTTCGACTTCTAACACCTCTGAATCCGCTTTCATGCCGGAATTACTGCTAGAGGAACCCATATTTTTCAATCATCACCACCACTCTTTCTAACATGAGGAAAAAAACTGGTTTAAGTAAAATGAGCTTCAAACTTGTGGGACTCACCTGTTCTGCACAGGGCCATGATCCTCAGCTGTTCGCATGGAATAGATTACTCTACCAACAATGTTTGCCATGAGAACAGGACCAAAGTTCCGGCTGTCATTTGCTTCCTGTTATCAAAGAGAAAAAATAAAACAAATAATCTGTTCATGCCAGACATTTTAAATGAGTTCTGGATAGTGAAATGAGATAAGTTTTTAGATAAAAATTGAATAAAATATTATTTTTAATATTATTATTATTTTCAGATTTGAAAAAATTAAACAATTTATTATATTTTTAAGATGAGATTAAACATTTTTACTATCCAAACGGGACATTCTCAATCGAATAATTAAATTATTAGATAACAAAATCCCATCTACCTTGGGCTTTAAGTTTTCGTTATCAGACAACACCCAGAACTGATTCTTTCCAAGAACAAAGGGCACCTCTTTTTCATCTTTAGAGACCATTTCATACCCTCCAATGCCAGCCAATCTTCTGACTAGATAATTATTATGTGATTTCATGGGGTCCCTCAACACCACCACATCTCCGGGGAAAACATACCTAAAACAGAAACACATATGCTGTAAATCAATAAATGAGTCAAACAAGAGATATAAAGATACTAAACAACAAATATGCCATCAAACAAAAGTGCAGGAAACTAATGTAGTGTGGGTGTTTGGGAAGTCGAATCTGTGAATACTAGACAGGAAATGATAGAAAACTCTCTCAAGAGTATTTCTTATAATTTATACTCAAAAATAACAACTGGGGTACCCAAACTGGCCTTGTTATGCTTAAATAGAATTCAGAATCCAACCCTAAAACAAAACCCTATGAAAAACTGAGTTTACAGTTCTCTTTGGTATAAGAAAGCTAAATTTACGTTGGGCCTGACACTGGTAATTTCCGGACAAGATGAGTCCCTCTTGGAGCACCTATAGTAGGAGCCATTTCTTCTCCACTATTCCAGTAAAAGTATGTCAACTTTCCCAGAAAAAAATTCTTCAAAGCAGCATCGATTGCTTCCCTGAATGTCATTTGACCACTTTTATAGCGCTGCATCATATTGCGAATATGGTCAGGAAATCTACAAGGAAAACAGTTTTTTTTTTTTTTTTGTATTAAAAAATTTCCATAAAAAAAAGTAAAATAAAACAGGTGCAGTAAACCCATCAAGAATATTAAGCATCACTTAACCATGTATACCCACTGTGTAGTCCAAAAGTAAATTTTTTTGGGGGAATGTAACCCTCGGGGATCCGACCCCCGAATACACCACACTGTAACAAGTATAAGTTAGCCAACATGATCAAAAATTTTGTCAGGATTACACGATGAGGCAAACCTCAAAGAACATTCCTGACTTGAGGTTTAGATCTCGTGAAGAGCACAACTTAAAAGGATAAAGCCCTCATATAGCACCTCTTATGTTTGTGTATTCCACTGGGCCACTATTTCGTCTATAATCTAAAAATCCTAAGAACCCAAACCATCACCTTCTTTTCCCATTTTAGTTTGAATAACACTTCGTTGATATAAACATTCCCAGAAAACTCATTTGCTATTCAGAACAAACCCCACAAACAAAAACCAAACGGCAAATAAACAGGGACCCAAATAAATATTTAAAGAAAAAAGTTCATTCCAATGAGAGCAATCAATCAAAATGAACAAAAACCCATACGCGAAAATCACAAGAGAAAAATGTAGATGAAGTGAGGGACCTGCATGGCGAGAGAGGCGGAATAATCAGCCTTGAGGCCTATGTACCGGTTCCACGATGATATGGAAATTACCATCGCAAACACAGTACTGTTGAAAGCCTGATGAGTAAAGAAGCAATAGGCTTACTTCGAGGGTGAGTGCCCGCAGAATGTGAGAGAAGGAGAGAGACACCGAGAAAGAGAGAGAAAATAGTTTGTTGCATTGATTTTTTGCATGAGGGAATCCTCCTGCAGACGCTTTATGCTCCTGAATTGTAACAAACTCTAAAAGAGAAAGCTACCGTACTCTGCAACAAAGAAAAATGACACGCCATGACATGGTAATAACATGATTCAATTATCTATACAACGGATTATGTATTTGGAAAAAATTATTTTGCCTCCCAATTTCATCGCTCAAGTTGATCTCTTGATAAATTTTTATTTTTTTCTTTTACTTAGTGATTTAAAATATATTGGTATAATTTTTTATTTTTTTATATATTTAAATATATTACAAAATTTGTAAAAAAAATGAAAAAATAAAAAACGGTAAAGTTGAGCAGGCTATTCTTCGCCCAGAGTAGCCTGACTCTATGTATTTTATCACTAATATCTAATTTACTAGAGTATCACCCCTATATCTATGGGATACTGTACACACTTATATAAATATTTTTTTTTTCTACTTACTACTTTTTTCTTCACTACAGGAAGTACCTTTTATTTATTTTATTTTTTTTTACTTTCTACTTTTTACTTTATTTGAAATGAATAAAATATATTAAAAATTATAATATTTAAATGATATAAAAAAATAGATAAGTTGATGCATAGTATATTATAAAAGTCAGTATATAAAATAAAAAAAAAAGTTTTAATGATGTATTTTAAAGAATAAGATGAAGAAATCATTGAGAATGCTTTTAATGATACGAAACATAACCTAATACTAACTTTTCTTTTGGTTACGCAGTTCAAATGAGATGAGATGAAATGTTTTGTTGAAAATTGAATAAAAAATTGTTAGAATATAAGTTGTATTTTAGAAATTGAAAAAGTTGAATTATTTATTATATTTTATGTGAGAGTTTCGAAAAGTTATAATGATGAGATGAGATGAGATGGTTTTGTATATCCAAACCGGACAAGCAACTCAACCCATCTCAAACCAATAATTTATGGGATCCACTACTTTTTCAACTTCTCCCAAAAAAAGATAAACTCATCTCACTCTACTTTATACATTTCAATCTAAAAATTTAGACACATCTCAACCTAAAAAAGTTAAGCTCGTCTCAATAGGACCCAATAAATATTACTATTCACAACTCAACTCAACTCAACATCCAAACATAGCCTTTAGTGTCTTCCCGATAAACTTTGGTCTTGTGAGGAGGGGCTTCCCTGTCGAGATGTCCTTCACAGAGACAAAATTGCCATGAAATTCAAAATAGTAGAAATTATCACTACAAAATTGGGAAACTGAGATCAAATCTTTTATTATACTGGAAACATGAAGTAGATTTTGAAGTAAAAAGAAAAAAGAATGAGAGAACAAAGAAAAAATGGTTGCTCTAATTATTGTAGAAAAAGATGAGTAATAAAAATGGACATATCAAAAGGTTGTGCAAACTTGTGTTTGGAGAAGATAATCTTTCAAGTATTTAGGCTCTAGCATCAAGTTTGACTTTTACAATGAGAAACAATATCTTGGGAGTATCTATGTAAATAAAGGAAAAAAAATGGAAAATATATATAGATGATTCCTTGAAATAAGTATTCTTATTCATACACTCACATGAACTTTGATATTGATAAACTTATGCGGTATGAACAACCATTGTGATTGTCACAAATAAGAGTGTATTTTATTTTTTGGCTATGTGAGTGACACTATGCTTGGACTTGTGAATTGTGATGCACTTAGGCATGTTCATTAACTTGATGATTATAAAAATAAATAAAAAATAAAACAAGGGGAAAAGAATTCTCGAAAATAGGTTTTTTGGGTCAATTAGTTTTAATTTTTTATTTATTTATTTGTTTTTTGGTTGGTTATCTGGTCCATGTCAAGTTTTGTTTATTTTACCTTCTTATGCATAAGTCTGGAACTGGTGGTTGTTTATTTGAGAGTGGGTCTCTGTTTTAATGGCTTAAGTCCCAGTGGGACATTAAGATATGTACTCGTGCATGACATGGGAAGTCACTTGGTGACTTAAGTAATATAGCATGTGATAGACCCACACGACCCAGACCCCCAAAACCCCCCGATACTCTCTCTCACCCACACCCACAACACTCTCACTCTTCGTGTGCCCTAGCCGAACCCCCTATTCTCAATCATATCATATTCGAGTTCTTCGAGGATTAGTAATCACAGAGACTTTCTCGCCTACATGGTAAGTACCATATACTCTTCCTTTATCTTACTTAGGGCTTAGTTATGCACTAATTTTGGAATTTTCTTATGGTGTGATTGTGAGGTGTCGGCATCGTATATTGGGTTTCAGATTGGATTTTATTTTTAGTTGGGTTGTCTATATTTGCTCTAGTAATAGGTATATCCTAATTTTCATGAATTGAGGATGGTTTTTATGTGGGTTACGACATTGTTCATCTCGGTTTCAAGTAGTGCCTACCAAGTGTTTGATTTTTTGTTTCAACCAAGTTGTCTTAATCATTTGCTCATTGTTTGACATGCATTCATTCTCATACATTATGTTTATCAAAATGCATGGTTGAGTTAAGATTAGAGAGAGTTTTTGTAGTGTCAAATCATAATCTTTCTTAGTGTCCTCATCTCGACACACATAGGCTTGGTATTTATTCTTTTGATTCTGATGAGGATGAGCTTTAAGCCATGACAGATTTGTGACAAAAAGGGAGACATTTAAGTGTGTTGCTGATAGGGAGTTGAATGAATTTTTAGAGTAGATATTAGAGGAGCAGATTAAGTGATTTTTTTAGTATTGTGAATTTATGGAGAAATAGAGTAAGTGTGTTGCTGATGGAGAGTTGAATGTTTTTTGTGAAGGATGAGTAAAAAGTGAGGGGGAGTAGCAGCAGCAAGAGGCAGGAGTTTAAGTTTACGTTATTTTAGTTCGGAAATTGTTTTGCTTATTTTGGGATGTAATCTAGCTAAACAATGTCTTGATTTCTTACTTAATAAACATGATTATTACTTATGACTAGAACTAGGGGTGTAAACTCAAACCAAAAAATCAGAAAACCAGACCGGACCTGACCAATTTTACCGGTTTTGAACTGGTCCGGTCTGGAACCGATTTTTAAAATCTAAAAACCGGCCGGTTTCGGTCCGGTTCCGGTTCCAGAATTTTTTGGACCGGACCGGACAGGTTGATTAAAAAAAATAAAAAATAATATTTTTATATATAAGTTTTATACAAAATATTTTTTATATATATTAAATATTAATGTATATAAGTTTTATATATAATGTATAATTATAAATTTTTATGTGAAATTTATATATATAATATATATAATTATATATATTCATATATGAAATAATTTCTTATTATAATTTATAAATTATTACATAAAATGTTAATACTAAATCACTAAAAGTTTATAACTAATACTAATATATAACTTATAATTATATCAATAGTCTAATATAGTCTAATATATTAATAAAAGTATAAAACAGTTTTTTTTTTTTTTTTTTTATAAACAAATTTATAATGACAAATTGTGAAACTTACATTTTAAAAAAACCGAAAAACCGGACCGGACCGAACTGGAAACCGGTAAAACCGGAAGTACCGGTTTAGGAGGATAACCGGTGCGTAATCGGTTTTGAAAAATACAAAACCGGTACATACCGGTTCGGTCCTAGATTTTATCCAAAACCGAACCGAACCGGACCGGTTACACCCCTAACTAGAACAAAATTTTAGTAGGATTAGATTACATCTAACCTTTAGTTTTGTTGAGACTAATTTCAATTAATGTTCTATGTCATTTCTTCTTATTACTGGATTGAGAATTTCTTCACGAGATCTTGATCTGCTAGTTGTTTTTGTTTTAGGTACATACTACATTCATCAAACAGATTTTTGTCACCAATCCGCCAAAGGGAGAGATTGTAAATGCTAGATTTTGGCTAGGACTAGGTGACTAGATGAATAAAAATTATTTAATGCTTTGTAAGTCGAATGAATATAAATCACTTTGATTTTATCTATAAACATTTGAAGTGTATGTAGAAATTATTAAATAATGTTTTAAATAAGTCAAGTGTGTGTATCCAAAGTTCAAGCAGTATGGAATTATCTAGTTGAATGCAAACTATATCTACTGAGAAGACTTAGGGTCAAGTGTCAACATACGTGTCAACAGATTCGTTCCCAACAAAGTTCTACTGCAAATCAAATATTGATCAAAATATTAATGATGGGGATCTCGGCTGGGTGATTGATCTTTGATTAGTTATTTTCTCAGAGTTTGAAAATATTGGAGAGTGAACCAAGTGCATAAGTGTAGAAAATGCATGGAGAGATGCGACAGATAAGAAATTGATTTTGAGGGAAAACTAAAAGTGAGGAGGTTTAGGGCATGAGAAACGGAACCCACTTCAAAGAACCAACAACAAGAAAATAAAATGAAATCGAAAAGAGAAGAGTAACGTGGGAGAGAGGGATGCAAGAAAAAACTGAAACTGAAATGTGAAAGAGAGGGAGAAAGAAACGGGAGCTGACGAAGAAGACACTAACCTCCAAAATGGCGCCATTTCAATACTCCCAAAGAAAAGGCTGGGCCTTGCTCACGGTCTGGGCTTCATAAAACACTGGGCCTTACATGTAGGGAAGGCATCCATACCATGTGCTCATATGGCTGGTTGCATGTGTTGTTTGGACGAGAATATGGCCTAAAAATTGTCATGTTTGCCCCATATGCCGAGCCCAAGAAAAAAAAAATCAGGTCGTAGGGCTTCCATGCTGTCTGATAAGTGAACAGATTATGATGGATCTGGGTTCCGTTCAAGATTTCCACATCAATATCTATATAAATATATATATATATATATATATAAATATATATTTTTATTCATGAGCTTTGTCATTCATTTAATGGGGCTTCGTACATTATTGTACAGACTTCAACAAGGTCTTTTATTTTTTATTTTTATAGGAGGTACTGTATCAGTATGGCAAGAACTGCTCACGCTATTATTGAACTCCTCTGGAAAGGCTGTTATCTTCAGTGTTACTACATTTAAATGAACATTGGTCATGCAATCTGTAGCCTTTATGAATCTGCTTAAGTGGTGTCGGTGGTGTGTAATCTCTCTCTCTCTCTCTCTCTCTCTGTGTAATATGCCGTACACATTTTTGCCAATGTTCCAACCTGGAAGATGACATTTGATTATTGAACTTTTCTTGTACAGTACGATTTCGAGAAAAAGATGCATCCATGCCATACCATGTTGGCACTTGGCATACAGCACTTCCTTTGTTTTGTTTGCTAATTTTGGCAATGATTGGGGTTCATGCAAAGCTAATAAAGAATTTATTTTGTGACATGACAATGAAGTTGGTGATATGCCAGCCAACGAAGCCTTAATGCCCACCTGCAATGCCAAAATGTGTCCTAAACTTTCAATGATGTCTGCCCATTCAATGACCCTACTTTCAATAAATCTCAAAGGAGACAGGTGAAACCAGCACATGGCATGCTTCATAGAATCTCACATAAAATCTTTTAAATTGTCTTTACTTGCTATAACACTTGAACGAGCACTAGTTCTGCAGTCACCATTTTAAGCGACTCTTGTTCTGCATTTTCCTGTTCATAACCATTCCCAGCTGGAAAAGCTTAACTTAAAGCTTGGAGTATGAGCCAGTGATTTGACTCCGAGCCTTTTGCCTTTTGGTTCTATACTCCTATCCTTTTCTCCAATACCTCATTCCCCACATGAGGAACATATCCTTTTATGAATCTGTCCTTTGAACAGGCAGCATATTCACTAATTTTATATTGCAATGGTTATAATTTCTGAGTTTCTAAGCAACTGCATGTAGAGTTCTATACCTATTGTTCAAGTTTAGCTTTTTGCTTTATTTTGCTGAAAAGTCGATCATTCTGCTGCTTTATTTCAATAAAAATGGAAGGTGTGCCAACAGTATGATGTGGGGTGCGATTATGCAACTGTCTATAGAGAGGACACTAAACACCTTACAGTTATTTATTATTTTATTATTATTTTTTACTATTATTTATTACTATTTAATATTTTATTATTATTTTTTCACTATTATTTATAAAATATATGAGAATACCTCATTGTCCAAACGCAACCTTAGCTAGCAATTGATCACCAACTAAAAGTGGGTAGGTTGTAGTTTAGTTGAAGAAGAGACTAGATTTAATCAGGGTGCCATAAACAAAGCTTAGGACCTTAGGTGCCATAGATAAAACTTCACACTAAATCAGCTTTGCCAATTGAGTAATGCATGCTCAAGTAGAGCTCTCTGATACAAAAATACAAGTTGAGAAAAAGCTCCTGTTTATCTTGTTTTGTAAAATTCCTGAGCCTTTAATAGAGTTGCATGGATTTTATTATGTGAAACGTCTTTTTTGACATTCTTCAAAGCTAGGAAACTGAACTGAAGACTTTCAAGGGGTCTGGTACTCAGGTTTCACCACATTGGCTGAAATGGGCTTCAGAGCCATTATACATTTGTCTACTTTCAATATTTAGATCGATGTTAAATAGGTGTAAACTAAAGTAAATCTGGGTTCTTGTCATTTATGTTCTGCAATTATGATCCAAAATGAGAAATAGCTCAGTCCTCTACTCCTTTGTATTGCACTCGTGGCTTGCAATTTTGTCAGAATCCATAATAAATAGGTCTACCAAAAAGATTAAGAAAATTCCAAAAACCTGTTGGGTTTGTTTTGAAGCTTGCCTAGCCCCAGCCAAGATATTTGGGAAGATTTGGTGAGTGTACGGCACTGAGTAGGGTCAGCTCTGTCTTGTAATATGAACCTATCATTATTTTATTATTTGATGAAGGAACACAGCTGCATAAATGAACAAAGACTCAAAACGCCCATTCCATGCTCTAGTTCCAACATGAATATCTCACACCAAGACCACTCATTAATGAGTGACGAATTTGTTGGGATGGATCTATCTATTTATTGGACTACTACTGAGTAATTGAATAAAAAGCATGGCAGAAGGGTAACAGCACAGGGTAGGAGTTTAGCATCTTCTGATCATTAAAGTGATCTGGGTGGCTACCAACCAAAACAAAACGTGATCACGAATGATGATGCATTGCCATTGGCTTAAGTTATTAGAAGAGAGTTATCCAAAATTCATGGTTTCGAAAGTCGATGTGCACATTTAATAGTGCAATAGGCAGTAACTAATTTAGATTATCTTTCATAATCTTCTTAGATAATCTTGTTGTGAAATGTTATATAAAACACACGATATCAATAATGATAAATAAAGTAAAAGTAATATAATCAATAACACGACGCACAATATATGTGGTTCGGCAAATTATCTACGTCCACAGAGCTGCAGAAATCTTATTAATCAAAAGAGATTACAATCACTCAATCTCAACTCATACTCTTTAGGACTTTTTTACTTTCTCACACAATATGTACTCACTAGACAATTGTTCTCTCTCAAATATACTTTAGACCGTCCAATACAAGTCTAATATGATATATTTATAGTGAGTGATGTTGGAAATCATAATCTGATAGAAACTGCGTACTTCGCTCAAGCGGAATATCGAGCGCGACTCGAGCGAACAACCAAATGAACATTGGCTCGAACAGAATGTCGAGCGAGTGTCGAGTGAACACGTGTCTCGCTCAAGCGGAGTATCGAGCGGGACTCAAGCGAACTCTCAGACTTGATCTTTGCTCGAACGGTACGTCAAGCGATGTCGAGCAAACTTTGGCTTGAGCCAACTATCGAGCCAACTTTCAGCAAACATTTTTTCAGTTCTAAAATCAGACTCCACATATATCCCAACAAATCTTTTCAGATGCATTCTGTATATTGATAGTGAAAAGATCCACCCTGTAGGTGTCAAGTCGAGTAAAACATATATGAGTCAATTCTAACTAAACTCATTTAGTTAAAAGGATCATACCTCTCAGCTATAATTAACTAATCTTGTATTAAATTGGCTTTGGATTTGTGAGTTGAAACAAAAAAATATAGCTCTAAATGTCGCATGTTATGTTCAAGTTATGTCAAATCAAGCTTTGGTTATATATGAGTTAATCACAATCTCACTTGTTTAAATAAACGAATCAAACTCATCAATCTTAATTCATTAATTTCTTATCAGATTCACGGATCTTGTTAAGATTTATTAGGCCTAACCAAATGTATCACATGTTTCTTAAGACATCCCCTTTTGATTTGACAACATTAATCGGATAAGGTTAGATGACTGACTATAGACAACATTGTCAATCAATTGGCTACTGTTAGGGTTAGGTAGTATCTAACAATCAATCATAAGCCAATATATAGATACCATTACTTTATAAATCTGTTTGTTCTTCCTTTTGTTGTTTTGAGTACGAGTACGATTTCCTTTTGTACTTTTATGGGTTTTTTTTTATTATTATTATACAGTTTAATTTGTTCTTTGGCATAGATTCAATAAATAAATAAATAAATAAAAATATTTCGTCATATTATAAATATATTTTTATTATAAAATAAATTTATCGTATAAAATATAAATTTATTTTTATGAAAACTTTTTAAAAAATATGTGCTTACGAACATACACATGCATTTAGATTTCATCTCTTAGAATTTTAGCCTATTTATACAAAGAGTAATATTACATACAGTCCTCAAATAGAAATTATATTACAAGTCTAGTTAATTGTATCTTTAAAATTTTTCAAAGTTACAATAATATCCTTATTAAAATGGTAATTTTTTCTATTTAATGAAGGGTTTACACATTCAATCTCTATTTAGAGATTGCAAATAAAATTTCTCTTATACAAAATAGACTATCTTAAAGATCATTTCTAATACGCAAAAAATATGAAATATGAAATTAATGATATTGAATCATTGAAAAGCTAGATTCATATATTGCAATCTTTAAATTTTTTTATTAAATTTTTATTTTGGGTGAAATAGTGAGAAGGGGAAGGGGTGGCATGGGCCCCAATGGTCTGTAAAAATTTTCTATTTTATTTCAAAAAATTAAATTATTTTTCTTCTAAAACTTATAATATTTTAGATGAAATATATTTAACCAAAATCCTTACATTCATTGAATAGTTAGCTATGTGATATATAATTGCGCTATTTAATTTTTTTTTTAAATATATGCTACTGCTCTACATTATTCAATAAAATACAAAACCTTTTTTTACAGTTTACATATATTATCTATTTTTTTTAATTCTTATATAAATCGTTTTTCATAGTTCAACCTCACCTTTTAATTACAATGTACGAATAACTTTGATATAAAATTATCAGTATTCATGAAAAAATATAAATTTAAAATTTATTTCTTTCTTATTTTTTAAAGAGAAATATTTTGTATAGTTTCCATTTAGGGATTATATGTGCAAGTCTAATTAATTTTATTTTTAAAATTTTTTAAAATTACAATAATATCATTTTTAAAATGGTATTTTTTTTCTATTTAATGAAGGGTTTGTACATGTAATTCTCATTTGAGGACTGCAAATAAAATTTCTTATTTTTAAAATTAAACTATTTATTTTACTATTTATTTTAGAGTTAGTCTATATACAATTCCCAAATAAGAACAGCTCATACAAACACATACAGTTATGTTTAAAAAAAATTAAAATTACAATAATATCTTTTTTTAAATAATATTTTTTCTTATTTTCTTCTCATTCATTAATAAAACTACAAACATAATCCCTCACTCAAGACTATAAATAAAATTTCTTTTTATTCTATAACTACAAACTTATAATCCTGATTGGTCTCCCTGTTAGCGAGTTTTTTATTAAATAAATATTATAATTTTTCTAAACATTTTTATAAAATACAATAAATAATTTAATTTTTAAAATAAATAATATATTAAAAAATTATATTTTATTTAATTTTTTTCCTTTTTATCTCCTCTGTAACAAAACCAGGCCTTAAGACTTGTATTCGGATCACGTAGTCGAGCGGTCTCCGACAAAGAAGGCTAAAATGGAAGTTATCCCGAAAGGATTTTGACTTGTTTTACATATTTGTCTGTATCATTTCTCTTTTTAATTAAGCGTTCCCCGCAAAGCCCAACTACGTTCGGCCCCAGCAATTTCTTTCTTTTTTTGTTAAACTTTTCCTAAAAAAATTGTGTAGTTCTTTAACTTCTCCATCCTCTCTCGTCTCTGCTTCTCTCTCATGCAGCTTTGTGAGAGCGAGGGAAACAACTGCAGGGCGTAAGAGCCTGTACATGTAATCAAAGGCTTCATCTTTACCAGTCGTATATGGATTTTCATGATGAAGTTTCGAGTTTTGGGTTCGTCAAGATCTGTCCTTGCTGTAACCTGCAGGCTTAAGCCACATGCATAAAGGTATGCTTCTGTTCTAACTTTCTGGTTTTTGTTAATGAAATGTTGGGTTTTGTCATAAATATGTGAATGCTTTGTGGAATATGTTAATGGGTGGGAGATCAAATGAGCTTGTGGTTTCCTTTTTATATTGGATTTAAGCCATGGAACTCTTCTGGGTCATGTATTAAACTTTGAGGACGTGATCAATGAAAGGGAGTGTGATATGATCGTGACTCCTTTTTTTTCTCGTAATGTGTGAAGAAATAACTGTTGTTCTCGGAAAATTCACATACAGTCTAGTTTGTCACTGAAAAGGCTTGAAGGAGAAAAATATGATGTTTGGAATCTTTATTATTCGAATGATTTCCCCTAAATGGGAGATTATGGCCAGTCTATCCAAATAGCCGTTTTAGCTGAATTCAGCAGTGGTTCTTGTTTTCCCAGGTAAAGTGAAAAGCGTTAAAATTATGTAATTCTCTCCCCCACCGAAGCTTTTCTCAGTTACTAAACAGAGGGTGAAAAATATTTTACTATAAGCTCCAAAGGCATCGATTAAGGATTTTATAATTTTTATTAACAGTAGTTTACCGTTTGCAAATACGAAGAAAGATGGTTTGGGCAATTTGAGTTAACATCGTTTCTTGCAAAAATCTCGATATGGAAAATAGAGTTAATGACCCGCTAGTATGAATTTTCTAACAGGCATGGAAAATTTTCAAGTAAGATCTTACCTCTATGTCCCCGGGATGCCATGCTCCTAGGACTAGTGGAGCAAAGTCATTCTATGATGTGCACAAGCTCAGAAGCTGAACATCTTGGAGTTTCCCTCTGTGTAAAATAAGATGCATTTTTAAGGCAATGAGTATTTGATTGTAAGATGTGTGGTTGCTTCCATGGTTCAAAGTCTGATGTGTGTGGCACATGGCATTTACATCATTAAGTTATGTGCATGCTTCTAGTGTCTTTTCTAGCATGTCAGTGTTGCGGTTCAAAAGCAATCTACCGTTGTATGTTGAGCTGCCTCAATATGCAGCACTGCTCCTAGCACTGGATGTTTGCCATTGTTAGAATCAGGGTTGAGGCAGCTTTTGAAATGCTTCCTTCTGTAAATAATTGCTCATTTCAGCAGTCATCTTCTGCTCCTGGGATAACTTGGTTGTCTTGACATAGTGGCTGGATCATGAGCTCATTGCAGAGACAATAGCCACAAGCTATAAGAGTTTCACGCTTTGCTTTAGCCTTTCTATACAGCTTGTTGAGTAGACACTCTTATGCTCAAATTGGCTTCAGGGTTATCGTCATTGGGTACCAGCTTTTCTTTGCTGTTCTCCAGTACCTTATGGGGGAACTTTATACAGACTATTCCACCATGATCCAAATCTCCTGTTACTTTCTACTCCACTTCAGGCTGCTTTCGTTAAACCCACTCAGTTTCCCATTCCCTGTCCTGTTTGGGAGGCTCCCCTTGCTTCCCGCCATGAGGCATACTTACATAGTGAAACTAAGTATTAACTGTTTTATCACCATTTTGTTCTTTCATGTTGCAGTGTTTTGATCTGCCAGGAAATTCAACCTGCTTCAATTTTCTGCTTTTCTTTATCCCGGATGGTTCTATCCCCATATTTATTATACAGTCTTCTTTAGCTCTTGTGTGCTATGTTTAAGGATAATCATTGTTTACAAGAACTTACAAGAAAGAAAAGGCATAGCATGACTTGTTGGTTACTAGTCTAAATAAATTCTTCATGCTGTGGTGTCTATAATAGGTAATAAGAGCACATTATTTTCTCTAGAATCATCAAGCTCCAGTTATAACAATGCAAATCTAGTAGTTGCCAAAGGGAACTCTTATGATTGTAAGCTACTTTTACCAAGATATTCTAACGTGATTTACGTTCATAAATTTTCTTTATTTTTGTTTGATTCAATTTTGCTAAATTTTTTTATCAGAACAGGTCAAATGGACACAAAATCTGTAACATGTCTTATCAGCAACATTTCTCGATTCATTCATCTAGTTTCATCTCAGACAATGAAAGCTATGCCTCTTCAGAAGGATTACAGACAACTAGTTGGTGTACTGAAGCTTTTGAAGGCAGTTCTCGATGAGATTGTTGATTACAAAATTCCTACAGATGAATTCCTATACAAAGAATGTGAAGAACTGGACGTGGCCGTTAATGAGACAAGGGACTTCATAGAAAACTGGTCTCCAACCATGAGCAAAATTTGCAGTGTAAGTAATGACTTAACACCCTCACCCCCACCCCCACCAGAAAAAAGGGGGAATAATGCTTGGAACACAGTATTGAACAGGTATGATATTTTGGGCATACCTAGTTTTTAAGTTCTGAAACTTCTTTTTTGGCTCACGCTCAAGGATCTCATCTATGAATTAACTAAATCATTTTATGATTTATCTGAATATTAAGAATATCGTAAAGTAAAGAAGAAAACTTCTATTCTATTGCTATGTGTTCTTTAAATCAAGTGGAGCATTATAAAGTTTTTGCCTCTGTGTGTTCTTTTTCTTTGTCCTTTTTTTAATACTTTTTATATGTATTTTTATTCTAAATCAGTCCTATGCCCACATCTCAGGTTCTGAGGAGTGAGCCATTGTTGATGAAAATTTGGAGCTCATCGCTCAAGATTTGTCGCCTTCTCTATAGATTGTTAAAGTCATCTCCATCTACTTTAAGTTTAACTAGTGTGCAGGTATATGCCTGCGTGTATAGTTTCCAATGTGAAATTCATTTAGTTGACAAACTTTCTACTGCTGATTCTTTTTCCACAACTTTTGCATTTCTTCCAAAAGTGTGTAGTTTACTGGCTTTAAATTATCTATAACTCGTGTTTGATCATTCAAGGCAAATGTGAGACTAATTTCTGGTACTTTTCCAGCACTGTATGCAGGAACTTCAATGTCTGAAGCTGGAAAGAATAACGGAATATATAGGAGAGGCTCTTCGAAGTGAAAGAGATGATATTGTTCCCTGCACAGCAAATCTTTTGAAGATTATTGAGTTCCTTAGTTTGACAACAAACCGGGAACTTCTAAAAGAAAGTATTTCAGTCGAAAAAGAGAGAATAAATGCCCAGGTCAATAACGTGGAAGGGGAATCAGATCAACTCTTTCAAATAGTGAATCTTGTCAACCACATTCGTGATTGCATGGTTAAAATTCAACGGTTTGAAGCCACAACTGGAGTCCTTGTCCCTTCATACTTCCGATGTCCTTTATCATTGGAACTCATGTTGGATCCTGTAATTGTGGCTTCAGGTCAAACCTACGAGAGGTCTTCCATCCAAAAGTGGCTTTATAATGGGTTGACTATTTGCCCAAAGACTCGTCAAACACTCACACACACAAACCTCATTCCCAATTATACAGTCAAAGCCATGATAGCAAACTGGTGTGAAGAAAACAATATAAAACTTCATAACTCTGAGCGCACTAATTTTGTCTCAGTGCCATCACCATCAGATCATGCATCTCCACGAGATTTAATCCATACAGATAGTTCCTCTTGTTCTTTACACAGTAGCAAGATGATATCAAGATCATCTCCCGAAGTTGGAAACCAATTTCAGAAGCAAAAGAGTGATGTTTTGTATAGATTAGGTGTGGAGAAATCCAGCGGATTCCAAATCAAGGATACAGAAAAGTTTGACCATGCACCCCCTGATCAGTCGTATATTCATCACAGGAATGAACCAGCCTCACGTGCCATTTCCAGTGTTGATTATTTGCCTCCATCAATGGATCAGTCGTCAAGAACATTTAACAAGCATGAAAATGTGAATGAACTGTCTGGAGAAATCACAACTGAATTTCCTGCTGCTTCTTCTCCTCATTATAATGAACTGGGATTTTCCCCTTGGTTATCACGAAAGAAATTTGACAGCTCCCAAATGAAAGCTGAAGTAGCAGAGAATAGAAACCATAATTACTTCAGAGAAAACTCACTCCCATTTTTGGACTCAGGATCTGATGAATTGACCACTATTTCCCATATCAAGAAATTGATTGAAGACCTTAAGAGGCAGTCAAATGAAGTGAAAACTACAGCTGCAGAAGGGCTGCGGCTTCTTACAAAGAACAACATTGAGAATCGCATCATTATTGGCCAGTGTGGGGCTATTGCACCTTTGCTTTCATTGCTGTATTCAGAAATGAAGCTAACCCAAGAACATGCTGTTACGGCCCTTTTGAATTTATCAATTAATGAAAACAATAAGGCCATGATTGCTGAATCAGGAGCTATAGAACCACTTATCCATGTTCTGAAAACAGGAAATGATGGAGCGAAAGAAAATTCTGCAGCCGCTCTATACAGCCTCTCTGTATTAGAAGAATACAAGGCAAAAATTGGCCGTTCTGGTGCAGTTAAAGCATTGGTGGATCTTCTAGGCTCAGGGACTCTTAGAGGGAAGAAAGATGCTGCTGCTGCTTTGTTTAACCTATCAATTTTTCATGAAAATAAGGCTTGCATAGTTCAAGCCGGAGCTGTGAAGCACCTTATTGAGTTGATGGACCCTGCTACTGGTATGGTTGACAAGGCTGTCGCTCTTCTAACAAACCTTTCGACAATAGGGGAGGGGCGTTCAGCAATTAATCAGGAAAGGGGTATCCCTTTACTGGTTGAGATTGTTGAATCAGGATCTCGGAGGGGAAAGGAAAATGCTGCCTCCATACTGTTGCAACTGTGCCTCCACAGTCCCAAGAATTGTACCCTGGTGCTGCAAGAAGGCGCTGTCCCTCCCTTGGTTGCCTTATCTCAGTCTGGCACACCCAGAGCAAAGGAAAAGGTACACCGCTTCTTCTATTTTCTGCATTCTAATCTTTTTCCTTTTGGTCTGAACATCTGCTTACCAATTGGTGTGCCATCGAGGGCAATGCTGTTGGTGCCTACTCACCAGCAAAAAATAAGAAAAGCGCATTACAGTTTAATAACAATCATATCCACTTTTAAGAGTAATATTGTGATCAGGTCTGTTCTCCTTTGTGTGTGTTTATAATATGTTGATGCTTTAACAGTATATGATGATGCATTTATCTAGCAAAAGCAAGAAAAGATGGATGGAAAAAAATGGCTGGAAAGCATGAGAGGAAGCATTTTGTATGCCCAGAAGATGTCTTGGAAAACCAGAACATTTTACTGATAGTATTGGTTTATTGCTGCATGTAGGAAATCTAGAATTGGCTGTGGCAGGTTAACACTGTTTAATCCCAGCGACTATGTCTCGATACATGAATAATGTCCAAATTTTGTGATTATGTGAGAATGATCTAAATTTGTGGAACAAATGTGACAATATACTTTGTTTATTATCATGCAGGCTCAACAGCTTCTCAGTCACTTCCGTAATCAGCGAGAAGAGCTTGCAGGGAAGGGAAAATCATGAAGAGAGAAATTTTGTTGGTTTACGACTGCATCTCTTTTTTTATATATATAGTTTTGCACTTTTATACTTGTCAGTTGCTCTTCTTCAAGATTTTCCTTTAGAGCTTTTTCCCTCCACTCATTTTTTAGTTTCATATATGGCCTTTGCAGCATAGACCTGATTTTTTTTTCCTTATCCTTCATTCTTGTGATAGTGATGGATTTGTGGTGATGTGCAAAATGGGACTGGATTTTGGACAAGGACTAATTTTAGTTTCCCTGAGAACATAGCTTGGCCAGCATGACACATAGCTGCTACAGTATGTCTTGTTTTTAGGTCCTCAATCAGTGTTGTATTTCATGTATTGTATATATCCTACCATGTTTATGCTTTATATATATGCCATATACTCGTCTTCTGCTGTGGAGTCAGAATATTAGCTTTTGCAATTTTTTGCACCAAAGTTCCAATTTTAGTGATACTTATGCAAGTACTGGGCTGGAAAACACATTTGTCCCTTTTGCAGCTTCCTTGGCAATACCTAGCATGTAGAGTCAACACCAACAACCCTACACTAGTTAACATTTGTGAATTTGAACTGCATTTACTGTGGCTTGCGTACAATACTCCTGGAAAAATGGGAGAAAATACCACTGGAACTGTGTTACTCTTGGGTAAATGCTTCTGGTGCTCTAGCTAGCCCTCTAGCAGCATTATGATGCTGAGATGATTTATTTTCGAAGGATTACTTAACGAAGCTTGTGCTCTTCGAGATTAATCTACATCAGGATCCTTTATGTCCAATATGTAATAGTGCTGAGGAAACAATCATGTATATCCTTATATATGGGAGTACTGTCCCTCCTCATCTTTAGATGTTTGTAGTGCTTCATGTATAGAGAAGTTAGCAGAAATGCTCTTTCACTGGAAGAACTTTCAATGACGTTTTTTTTTTGTCTTTTGATCTGGTAAGGAAACTAGCCAAACTAGACTTGGAACTTGCATCAATTACAACAAGGCATATATATTTGAGTACTACGTAGGAACAAGCTGGTTTATGAAGGAATGCACCAACATCCTAATCATCTAGTTGCAGCAGCAGATCAGGTTTGAGGGATGAGATGAAAATTTTGTGTTTTGTTTTGAAGTTTAAAATATTATATTTTAATATTATTATTATTTTGGAATTTAAAAAATATATATTGGGATTTAAAAAAATTAAATTGTTTATTACATTTCACGTGTCTTCCTGTAGTGAAAATATGATGGATCTCATCCTCAATAAACTTTTATATTTTAATACGTGAGATTATTCTTTAGAAAAATTAAGGGACCAAGTCTCAAATAAATAATAATAATAAATGGATGCTTAACAAAATATTTCTCATTTTTGTTTGAGACGAGTTGTCTATGGTAAAATAATATTAGCTATAGTCATAGGGTGTACAAGTCTTGTATACTCTCTTTAATCTCAAGGGGTTGGCTCAAGTGGTGAAGGTCTTGGTTTTGATTTATCACTCTCTTTAAAGTTCAAGATTCAACATCTCATAGGTGTAAATAATATTTTGAGATCACACTTTCTAGTGAAAAGTTAACGATTTAACCAGTTTTATGTAGGAAAATTTTCGAGAGTGCAATGCACGAGATGGGGGTTTACTCTGCAAGAATTGGTCCGAATGGCCCTGCCTTGGAGAGGTTTCCCGACCAAAAAAAAGTCTCGTACACTCTTAAAAAAAAAAAAATGAGTTATACCATTAAAAAAATTATTTTTTCATATAAATTTTAGATTATTTTAACTTTTTTAAAATAAATATGCAAAATTTATACATTCTAAAATTATAAATATTATTTCTCTTTGTTAGGAAGAATGAATATGATTACAAATGTTCACGAATTAGGGACGAGAAAATAAGGAATTTGCCAATAAGTTAATGCGGTGAGTAGGGGTGTAGATCATGTGCAGCGCAGGCATTGTGGGGTTTGGGGTTAGACAAGTTTGGACATTGGGGCTGCCTAACAAAAAGTGTCGTCGATTCCATACAATGTGCCAATACTGCATGCATGCACTGTGTATGTCCAACGACGTCCGTTTCATTTCTTTTATTATTATTATTATTATTATTATGAGAATGTTTGGTAATGTTTTTTTTTTGTTTCATCTCATCTATTTAATTTCTAAACACTTAATTATAAATATTTTTAAACTAATCATTCTAATTTTTTTAAATTAATCATATAACTTTCCAAAACTTATAAAGTGTGTAATGTTTTTCATAGGGTATGGAGTGTGGAGTAGTAAATAGTAACTGATAAGAAAAATTATTTATATAAAAAGTAATTTAACTTTTTTAAATCTAAAAAAAATATAATATTAAAAAATTATATTTTAACAATATTTTAACTTTTTAATATCTTTAATCAACTTTTTCTTTTCTTTTTTTCAAAATCTCATAAAATATCTTAACTTAAATAATTTTACTACTAATCACAGACTATTTCATTACTATTTACCAATTTTTAATCACATCTCATTATCCAAACATCCTCTAAGAATTCACCATCTCTATGAGTTTGAACACTCCACCATCCGTGCATGCATCGTGATCATGTACACTTAATTCAGCATCATCAAAGGGCAAATCCATGATGTAACCCGAGGCCAATAAACTTGCATAAACAAAACATTAATCTGATCATGATGAGTCACTAGTGACGACTGACGAGAATAAGCCCAAGTTTAAGCCTCGTCAACTTGTGAGTGGCCCAAATAAGTAAAGCCCATGTTCAAATATGGTACTTGAAATACCCATTCATTTTTCTCTAGATTTTTTCCCCTTTGTTATCTTTAATTTTCCAGCGTTTTGCAAAGAAAAATACCTAATACAAGGAATGTTTACATGGACCAAAAATAAACGGAGGTAAGAAGTGACATGAGATTTAAATTTTAAAATTTATATTCTAAATCAAATTATGTCACGTGTATGGATAATGTTGGATGTAAAGGTTTTTAATTTAAATAATTAATTATTTAAATATGAACATCAAACAAACAGTAAATCACTTTAACTTTTTTCTTTTTCTTTTTACGTGTAATCCTCTTTTATATGTATTTTATCCTATCGACATATAATTTTTCATGAGTATATAGTCTTTAGCCCCTCATTTTCCATCTCTCCTACTCAGAGCATTGACATTGGCTTCTTCAAAAGTTAAGATATCTTTAAAATTTGAAGAAATGTAGATAAAATGATCTATATTAACTTATTCAAAAAGTAAAAATTTGAACTATGAGTTACAGTAATTTTAAGTATATCTTCAAATTTTATGTACTTATGAAAAAATATATATCTTTAAATCTGAAGATGTACTGTTCATCTTCAAAAGTAATATTTTATTATAAAAATTACTCCAATTGATGAACTTTTCAATTTTTATTTTTCACGGTTTTCACTTTCTTAAAATGCCATTTCACTTTCATTACTTTAAAATATATTATTAATTAATATATAATAAATATTAAAAAATAATTATTATTAAAAAATAATATTATATTATTATTTTGATTAATTCACTGTATGGTTATGATTAGAGAGATTTTGAATTTATAATAAATATATAATCTTTATTAAATTTTAAAGATGACATTGAGGAAACTCATGCTAATGGTATCACGAGACACCAAAATCTGGAGTCCTGCTCTATCCTCCCTATCTTATTAGTTGTGTTTAGTCTTATAGGTGTATGGAGTATAATAAATTAGGCGATTCCCTAGCATAGGGCATACAATGGGCTGGTTAGTAGCTTAGGACCTTTCTGCTTTAAGAAACAGTCATGGTTTCATGACCAAAAGTACGAGAAGAACAAGTTGTAAAATAATCCATAAATTGAATTAAGTAAGCAGTAGTTGGAGAGACAGCTAACCGACATTTGCAAAGGCCAGGTTAGAACAAATATTTTATTAATTAATTAAACAGAGTTTCCTTTCTCGAGAAATCCAATTTAATTAATTATACCATTTATTTTAATTTTTAGTTAGCTCGAGTACTACTACTACTAGCTAGTCATGAGAAAATTAAGATCAGTATTAATGTTAGACTAGAACGGTACTGCATGCATATGCTATATACACTATTTTCATAAAATATTCATGTAAATTGTAAAACCATTTGCGCCTTGGCTAAAGCAAGCATGCAGCTTGTTTTATTTTTCAAGTCCCCAGCTCCCAGCTAGCTTACCTGATGATGTTTTGGCAGCTGGTCTCTGCTATCTATGCATTTTATGCTTCTACCTAGCAGCAGCTAGCAGAACTCTAGATCAATTACCACATTAATGATCTGCTTCCCTGAAAATCATGCACGTAGTACTTCCCAGTAGTACTGCGCGCAGCTTCTGCCTGGCTTAACTAGCTGATCTATATATCCCAAGTTTGCTTGGTAATGTAATTGTGTATACGCAAGGATGTTGATCCAGCAGGCCGCTCGATCCATGGATCTGTGTGTTTCCATGCACTTTCCTTCATTCGCTGATAAGTACCATTGGAAAGGACCAGGTTTGCTAATTGATCAGACTACTGTCCTGGAAATGGTAAACTGCAGGTTTCATTTCGAGTTTGGAGTACTTGGATTTATGGTGCGTTTGGATATTGAAGTGATTTGAATTGAATTGAGTTAATATTTTATTAATCAAGTTATCGTATTATATCATGTACATGATGATTAAGGTTGCCATGGGCAGTCCGATCATGGAGTGGCCATCCCTAGCTTGGGCTGTCCAAGGGGTGGCCCCGGACCCCGGTACTGGCCATGGTAACCCATACAACAAAATTATTATTATTCTATTTTTTTATTTAACTTAATGGGAATTTTAGATAATTCATCCGAAAATTCTAGATTCTGATTATATTTAACAACTCATATGAAAGATGAAAGATAAAATTGAAAGAAATGAATAAGATGAGGAATTAAGGCTTTGTTTAGATGGTGGAATGATCTTTATTTATTCTTTTATTGTTATTTTTTAATTATTATTTAATATTTTATTATTATTCATAAATCATCAATTATATCAGCGTTGGATACAAGAAAATGGATTACCTAACATGTTTGTTTTATTATACTAGTAAACTATTACTTTGTCGTGAATATTACATAACAATAACACATCACGGTGTATAATTTTCATTTTTATAAACACTGTTTTAGCTATAATTAAAATATTTGTTGGGTTTTCTGTCGATATTTTTATATCTATTATATATGCTTACATCGTGAAAAAAATGAGTTGTTATTTTTATTTTATTATTCTTAAAAAAGAGAATACAGTATGTAGCTCAATTTTATTAATAATTCTCAATTATAGAAAATGAATATTTAATACATGAACAAGCAAAAAATTACAAAATATCTTAAAATCAAACTCCTATAAAAAAAAATATATATAATCTTGATAAAAGAAAATTAGTACAATAGATCAAACAATCGCAATGATAGAGCGTTCCTATCCGGTGTTCTATAGCCTTTTTTTTTTTTTTTCTTATAATTTAAGAAAAAGTTTAGGGAATACTCTCAAAACTTCTTTCTATTCGGGTCTCTATTTTAGAAAAAAAAATTTAATGGATGAACAATAATTTCTCAAATATAGAAAACTACTATTTATTCTTTAAATCACTATTCATTCTTTAAATCACTTTTATTAATATTTTATTTATTTTAATTAAATTAATTTTTCTTCCAATCATCTATAATTTTTCTTATATTTATATTTGTTATAGTTTTAAAAATAATTTAAATAACTACAAAATATAAAAGAATAAAAATTTTAAAAATAATTTAAATTTTATTTAAAATATTTGTTAGAGTAATAGTTTAAAATATAAAAAAAAAAAAAAATATTGAGTAGTTAAATTTATAAATAGAAGTAAGAGAAAAAAAATAATAAAAATAATAAAATTTTAATATAATTGAAAAATGATAGAGAATAAAATGTAAATTTTTTTAAAAAATATATAAAATTTAAGATAAAATTATAAAGAGTATATTTTTAACTAAAATTTTAAAAAAAAAAATAGAGAATCGAACGTGAATGCTGCTAGCATCGTTAAAAAAAAAAAAAACCGAGTAAATTAAGAAAAGAAAGGGCAGAGAGAGAGAGAGAACGCAAACAGGAGAAGTCCTTTCACTTTCCGATCAGTCTCATCAGTCATCACATATTCACATGATCTTTTTGCCTCAACATTTGCAGCTCCATTCCCTCCCCCGGCCTGATCTCTTCTCCATTCTCTTCCTTCATAAATGGAAATTTGTAATATCAATCAGCAGTACTACTGAATATTACATGAGTTTGAATCTTTGTTGCTTTTTCTTTCCATGAATAAATTAGACATATCCACTGCTCCACTGTAATGGATCCAGCTCTGATCCTGAACTAAATATATATCTCATTCTCTCTCGTTCCAATCTCCTAAAGATCACCTCCGCTCTAGGAAGCAAAACCCTAGAAGTGGAAAGCTTGAATGTAAGAGCAGAAGCGATAAATACAACATCACCCCAATTTCCAAGAACAAAACTACTGGTAGCTACTCTAAAGATCCAAGAAATCCATCCAAATACACACCCAAAAGAGATCCATGGATTCACTCCCAGAATTGACTGAGAGTTCTAATTCCGAGAACACCGGCATCACGGATTCTAGTACTACCAATAACACCTTAGCTGCCGCAAGCTCTTCTTCATCAGCTTCTGCTCCAAGCAGCCGCTATGAAAACCAGAAGCGCCGTGACTGGAACACCTTCGGCCAATACCTGATGAACCACCGGCCACCTCTTTCCCTCTCCAGATGCAGCGGTGCCCATGTTCTCGAATTCCTCCGGTACAGCATAAATTAAGCAGCACTAATCGGTTCAAAAAGTTTAAGCTGTTAGACTTTAGAATTCTACAGCAAAGGTTATGTGATTTATCTATTTTCAACAGGTACCTCGACCAATTTGGCAAAACCAAAGTGCACACTCCAATCTGCCCCTTCTATGGTCTCCCAAACCCTCCAGCCCCTTGTCCATGCCCGCTGCGCCAGGCCTGGGGCAGCCTCGATGCGCTCATCGGACGCCTCCGAGCCGCGTTTGAAGAGAACGGAGGGCAGCCTGAAGTTAACCCTTTTGGGGCTCGAGCAGTTAGGCTCTATCTCCGCGAGGTTCGTGATTTGCAGTCAAAAGCAAGAGGGGTCAGCTATGAGAAAAAGAAGCGGAAGCGCTCCCGGCAACAGTTTCCACCAGGTCAGCTGCCACCCCCAGGTGCAAGCCAATAAAGAAATCCCCATTGTCCATGATTCTACTCTCCGCTAGGCATCTTTAAATTGCCAAATTTCAAAATGGGTACTCCCTTGAATCTTTTTAAGAGCTAGTTAGGGTACTGTTTTGGTGTCTTTAGGGTTAAATTTCTAAAAGGTGCTAGCTATTATACACTGTGTTTCTGTGTATTCTGTTAACTTTTACATAAGCAGTGTTATGGATCTGGGATATCGTGAATATGCATTTGATTCAGAAAACAGTGTTAGTATCACTGCAAGTAGACTGTCACTGGAAAAGTGTTAGCTGGGAGGAAATTAAAAAAATGTACTGGCTAGGAGATATGGTCTATATATGTCGAACTGAGCATATATTTTGCTCATGGTTTTATGTACTTAGAATATCCATCTACACAAATTTGCATATCATGTTGGCTTTCAAGTTTCATCTCTTTTCTCAAGGTTTTTTCCGTTTCTCCTATTTTTCATGGATATATTGATGGCAATTCAGTTCCAAAGTTTTTTAAGCTTGAAAGGACCTCAACAGAAGGATCATGACGTTCACGTCAGATGTGTCTAGCACTACTAAATATACTTTGTTTAATGGTTGCGTCACTGTAAATGATCGTCTGTTAATTCATTTCTGCAAGTGTCATTACTTCTGATCACTCCCTCTTAAGTTGTGTCCCTCGATCGTTTGAGTTGCCACTTCTCCTACTTAACTGTCTGAAAAATAGTAGATCATAGTATAAAAAAAGAGATACAAGGCCTTTAAGCATATATAGGTCATAACAAGCATGCATAGGCCTCAAAGCTTTGTAGTTCTTATTAACTATTAGTTGATCAATCACATGTGTCACTGAACTTTAACCTATCAACTTGTAAAGTTTCAAGGTGATTGACTGATATACATATATCCCGATACATGAAGAGGAGCAAGAAAAAATTGCACACTAAAAAAGTAGCGAAAGACAGAGGTAGCTTAAGCTAGGCTTAAAGCATTCAGAGAGTGAAATTACACACCCGGCCCTGAACACTGAAAGGATTAGCAACTGAAGTACTAGTACTACTTGTATATAACAACTCCAATCATGGAAAATATACTTTGTCCATATATACTTCAGCCACAAACCTATCATCTGAGCTAGAAAGGGGAAAAACAATGTTAGTACGTAGGCCTAATGATAGTACTGATCACGAACCAGCTTTTTATCCTTCTGGTTATTTGGTGAGATATATATGAAACATTGAAACTAGCTACCATGCACTTAAATGCACAGAGGATATATCCGTGCTTCTAATCATTTGGAGTTATCAGGATTTGCTATAGAATGTTTGAAATTAAATGAAGAGATCCGAAATAGTAATATCTATGATATCAACCATATTCCATGTTATATGCTGGATCGGAGTAGTAAGATTTTTGAACAATCTTGCAGGGTTGAATATGAAAACTGCATGTTTTTTTTTATCAGTGCATGGTATTCCATTCGTAAAAGACCTTGATGGTGACCTGATAATTAATTAAGAATTACTCAGCTAAATATTGATCTCTATGCACATGTAATTAATGGTTAAACAAATAGTAACACGGATTTAGAACGGATATATGCTTTCCTTGAATGGTGATGATCTAGAAGATCTACTTCTTCTTCATGATGTTCTTTGTCAACCCAAATCTTTGCTTGGCCCTGTTTTCTGATCATCTTCGTTTGGACTAATTAATTGGCTTTTAATTACTGTATATGCATTATACTTTTCAGTGATTTAATCGACAATTATGCATTGATTTTCGATCAAAACGAAATCTCATTAATTTTATGCTTTGCGGAATCATCTATTAATGCACAGGGTTTATTAACTATTGAATGACATGATCTCATCTATATTTAGTTTTTTCGTTATGGATTTCCCGATTGTTTGGTCTGAACAATTAATCTATTAGTTTGTAAAAAGTGCAACATTGTAAAGATAACGCGTACATGAAGTATTCTGTGACTTATTGTCAAATATCCATGTTCGTGTATTGTTTGTATAATTGCCTACTTTGTTAAGTCTTGATTATATATAGTTTCATCTCTTCCGATTGGAAAATGATAGTCGCAATCGTGAGCGTGTAAGTACCGCATAATCACTTTAAAAAAGTGAATATATTTGGGATCTACATGAAAAAAAAATTAATTTTTTAATAGTGGATCTCACTTTTCTTCAAAGTGACTTCACGACGCTCGCGTATTCTATGACTGCACGTATCATTACTAGCTCATTCCGATTATATATGCAGTTTTTATTCTAATTTTGTAGATCATGGCTGGTTTGGGAAGTGAGATGATATGTGAATTTTGTGAATAGTAGTAAGATAGTTTATGAATAGTAGTGAAATAGTTTGAATTGAGTATTTTTTGAATTTTGGAAAATGAGTGAAAAAAAAGTTGAATAAAAATATTATAAAGTTAAAATATTATAAGAATAGTTTTATAATATTATTTTTATTTGGAGATTTGAAAAAGTTAGAATTGTTTTTTATTTTTATTTAAAAGTTTGAAAAAATTATAATGATTAGTTTGAAAATGTTATAATGATTAGTTTAAAAATTTTATATTTGAATTATGTTTGAGAATAAGATGGGATGAGATCAAATAAGATCATATGAACATTTTGTGTCTAATCTAAGACCCCAAACAAGCCTTTGTACTCCCAATGCTGTGGTGTTGAGAGCACTTGCTTTCAAAGTGATGGGGAATGTAGGGTGATATGCATGCTGTTTATATGCTTTCATATCTCTTGAAAATTATGAAACATATATCATGTACACTAGCGAGAGGATTTTATACATCAAACAGATTAATATTCAAGTGTTACATATAGGAATTATCAAAATAGCTTCCCCATTGATCATTATGTTTTCCTTGATCCTAATTCAAATAAATACGAAATTATGTGTATGGTAGGCGTGTGCGTGTATGCATGAGATCGATAGGGCTATAGATCAGTATTGGCCCTGCATGCTTTGTTTCAAAATAGAAAAATTATTCTTATCAGTCATTATTCACCACTCCACACCTTATGAAAAATTTATAGGCCGTGTGAGGCGTGAGAGTGAATAATGAATGATACATAACATTTTACTTCAAAATATAACTCATATATAACGTCTTTGTAACCCAATGACATGATTTATATCCTTTATCAAAAGATTTTGATTAGAAGATATTCATGTACGTAGGAAAATTATACAAATTTTAAGTGAAAATCTACATAATTGTATATATTGACTCATCTTATTATTACCTCTTATTGAATATTATTCATCATTAATAGACAAAAATTGACAAGTTTGTTGTGTACGCTACAAAATAGAATTCGATCCGAATCATGAGGGGTCTAATTAATATATATGTGACATATGCAGCTATAATAAGTGAATAAATTAGCTTAGCATATGATCACTAATTAAATTAGGCCACATGATCATAAGCAAAAAGAGGAAAATTAAACGCGCGCGAGGGAAGGGGAGTGTTAACGCTAGCTATTTTCATTATTTAATGCAGTCATCGTCAGTATCACATCAACCGATCGATAGTGCATGGGTAGTGATCAATAGCCAAATTCGTCACTCGAAAATGAGTACAATCATTAAACAGATTTAGTGAAGCCAACTCCCAACCCACCCAATTAATCTACGATCGAGGATTTGTCACTATAAGATCAAGCTGCAGGTGGTAGCTGATGGCTTGAAATGATGGGAAAAAGGTGGAGAAACAAAGACAAAGAGAGAGGCGGGCGGAGGCTGAAAAAGGAACGGGAATCTTGCATTTTCTCAAGCAATATGAGCCAAATAGATCATGACCTTTGGTTTTTTATTTTTTTCTTTCTTTCTTTTGAGGGTAAAAGCAGAATCGGATGAATTAATTGGCCAGATGAATCAGAAGCATTAATGATATCAAATAGTAGAGCCATGATATTAATACCCGTACGTACATGACGATCATGATGTCTGACTGACATAGACAAGCATCACACATTATATCTAAAGCAATCAATATTTTTCAAGCACACATGATAGATAGCTCGTCTTCCTAGCTATTTGAAAGTTTACATGCATACCTATATCTCAAAAGGTAAAATGAAGAGCTAGAAACATCATGTTCACTTCCTAATTAGTACCTGATCGTACCTGATCTCGGTGGTGTGGGATATTGTGGATATATGCTTAAGCCGTTTTTGTGTTTAATTTTTACGTACCAATAAACCAAGCTGGGGAAGGAGATAAATTAAGATGATATGGCCTTCAATCACCATAAATTATATATAAGGGCACCTTGACAAGAAGCTGACATGCATACATATAACTGATGATATAAGACTATAAAATGCATACCGGAAGAGAGAAAACCAAAACTGTACGTACTATGATGATTCCCCTAAAGAGAAGTGGCTCTTCTCTTCTTCTTGGGTTATGAGTCGTGAGTACTGTGTGTCAATGTCTGTACAGTACAGCTGATTGGAAGATAAACATGGTTTAAAGTAGGGTTGCGTCTCCATCAACGTTATTAATTATATATTCAGACGTACGTACGTATTTACTCATACATCATAAATTTAGCTCATTACACATATTCTTACATACGTAGATTTAGCTGATCTATGATTGCAACAAATAATTAAGCTGGTCGAGGAAAGAACATCACCCTCTCTCTCTCTCTCTCTCTCTCTAGGAAGTAAAGTCGAGCCATCAGTTCAGCAAAGCATGATCAGCTGTAGCCATAATATTGACGAAAGTTTTGTATACATTTTTTATCTGATCTCTTCTTTTTAGATTTTCTTTGCTGTTCACTATCACGTGTGTCTTCCAGAAATTGAGCAAAAGACTCCCCCAAAAATTAATGGCAGAATTATTGCCGAAAGATTAACGTTCCCCATGAGTGCATGATTTATTTAAATTATTTTCTTGTGCCTGCAGGTTCCTCCAAATTAGGACAACCCCACTGCCCCCAGCCTTCACCTCCATGGTTATCTGCAACAGTTCTACTTGCAATAACTTGTAATAGTCATGATCTGCACTATCTATATATGCTCTAAATGTTCGCCTGATTCTCTCTCTTTTGGGTTGTGTTTGGATGTTGAAGTGAGTTGAGTTGAGATGATAAAATATTATTAGAATATTATTTTTTAATATTATTATTATTTTGAGATTTGAAAAAGTAGAATTATTTATTATATTTTGTGTTGAAATTTGAAAAAGTTGTAATGATGAGTTGAGATGAGTTGAGATGAGTTTGACAACCAAACGAAGCTTTGATTGTTCAAAAAATGGAAATCATTATTTATTTTCTTTTAAAGATAATTTCTAATGATCAATGATCAGCATCCTATATATATATATATATAGATATATATATATATGTGTATGCATTGCTTGCTCTCGATAACAGTGGAGGGTGTTTCTGTATCAGAACTGGGAGGAAAGAAAAGGAAGAACTAATCTTAAAAGAATATATAAAAATCCTGTCTTGGGAAAAAAACACACACTTCTGTTGCTGTGGAACAGACACACTATAAGAAAACCCCATGTAAATGGTACGAGAATCCCGCGTTATATGGTCAATAAGACAGGACGATGAAATGGACCCAGAAAACCAAAAAAAAAAAAAAAAAAAAGTAACCCCAAAAAGGTAAGGTGGGACCGAACAGACCCCACAACCGCGAAAACCTCCACGTGCAGTCTTGTCACCCATGTCGGCTACAGTGACATGACGGTGCGTTCTCTTCCATCCGTTCGTCTAGGCCCAGTCACCAACGTTTAGATCTTGCTACGTGGAAAATATTGACTGGCTGTCACGTCCAAATCAAACTCACTTGGATTTCTTTTTACTTTTTTCTTTTGACGGACGTTTATGTGTGGGTCCCAGCTCATCGTTTCGATTTTCAACAGCCTGGGCATTCGGCATGTGTGGGTCCCACTCTTTTCCAGTCTTTGATTAGTCGTTTTCTGTACGGACCCTACCTCGGCCTTAAAACGATTTTTTTTAGTCAAACTATTCAGGTGAGATGATCATTGATATATTTATTTCAGATGAAAAAATTTAATTGTAAATAATTATAAATATTAATATTTACATCAATTCAATATAATTGATTAAAAAATAAGTTTAAATTTAAATTTAAAATATATAAATAATAATATTAATATATAAATTGATACGTAAATTTATTTATATATAATAAAACTCTATTAATATATTTATAATTATGAATTATATAATTATTACATAATCACTTTAAAAATAAATAAATAAAATAAAAATTTTATATGAAAAAATTAACTTTTTAATAATAAATTATATCTTTTTTAAAAATAATTATACAATATTTATTTCTAATTATATATAAAATTACTCATTTATTATTTACCGAGTCACGGAAATCACGACTGATTTGATATCTTATAAAAAATGTTTTACTTATTCGATTTTTACATAATATTTGATAAATTAATAAAAATAATATATATTTTTTTTCCAAATACGTATTTAGTGTATTAAATATTTGTTAAGCTTCTGCTTCTTGTTATAAACTTATAAGTATCAGTTTATCGTCTTAAGTCAGAACAATTTGTCAATTACAAATAGATTTTCTTTGACTTTATCGCATCAATAAGAGTAAATATTAAATTTGATTAAGGTTAGATATAGTATTAGATTATACAAATCTCACGTATTTTTTTTTTAAATAAAGTGAGTCTATTATTAAAAAAATAATTTTTATCTAAGTCTCAAATTTATCTATTTTTTAAAAAAAAATACACGAAATTTATACATTTTAAAACTATAAAAATCATTTCTCATTTTTTTTTCATATCTAGAATCACATATTTAAAAAGAAAATAATGTATAAAATAAATGTTTTATCTATAAAGTAATATTATAAAATAAATTTCTCTTATTAAATCAAATCATACTAATTTATAAATTTAGTTTTAAGAAATTAATAACATATCTAACACTTTATATATATATATAGAGAGAGAGATATATATATATATATATAAACACACTAGGTGGAGCATGTAATGTCAATTACAGGTGAGTCAGTGAGTTGTAAGAATCGGAGATTCTGCACAGCAAGCTGTCCCAGTCCTATAATTTTTTCTGGCTCGAAATGCCAAGACTTTTTTCCTATCTCTTCGTATGGTTCCTTCCTTATTTGATATTAATTAATTAATTAATTTATTTATGGGAGGAAAGTCAGTCAGTCATGTACAAGCTGTTACCAACAAGACATGCATTTTCTGCGCAACGAACACCAAGTTCACAACTCTTCTCATAGTGTTGATGGTACCAGTAAGAGCATTGGCAATGGACTAGCCATTGCCAAGTCTAAAATTTGGCTAAAATCTTACATTTTAGTTATTGTATTAATTTTTGACTATCTAAGTCCACATTGGACTAGTCATTTTAAAGTCAAAATAATATTATTATATTATATATTTTAATAATATTTGACAAATTTTTTTTTTCATATTTTTAAATATACTTCATATATTTTAATAATATTTGATAAAAAAAAATTATACAACAATTCTTGAAACCAACAAATTAATTTTTGCTAACCTTTTTTTTTTGCTATTTATATTTTTATATTGTGTATTAAGCTAATAATGATAGAAAATAAATGTACCCTCAATTAGAAACTTTATCATAAAAAAAAAGTAATTTGGCAAGAAAAATTACCAAAAAGGGAGGGAAAGGGAGGGAAATTGAGAAAAAATAATAAAAAACTCATTTGGTCCTTCAATAGTGTATAGCCAAATATAGCTAGGTGGGAAAAATTACTGTAGCTCAAAACTAAAATATATGGCTATAGCTAGTTCAATGTAGAAATTTTGTGATAAAAAAAGGTAAAATTTGCACTTGGCTTTGGCAATGGCTAGGCCATTGCCAATGCTCTAAGTACTGAAGAAAGCCAAAAAATGTAGCAAAACTCCAGCATGAGCTAGCAGTAGAGAGTACTCTTAGGTTGTGTTTGGATGTTGAAGTGAGTTGAGTTGAGTTGAGTTAAGTTGAGATGATAAAATATTGTTATAATATTATTTTTTAATATTATTATTATTTTAAAATTTGAAAAAGTTGAATTATTTATTATATTTTGTATTGGAATTTGAAAAAATTGTAATGATGAATTGAGATGAGTTGAAATGAGTTTGGAATCCAAACGAAGCAGACCCCAAAGTTGGCCAACCCCGGCCAGTTTCATCCCCCACAGCAAGCACGCACGCACGCAGCCAAACACCAACGTCTATCCAACTTGTAGATTCGTCCTTCAACCTTGTTTGTGCGTGATATATATATATATATATATATATATATATATATTTATAAATTGATATTATTTTATATAATACGTTATATCCTCTTTATAATAAAAATGATTTTACAATCTAACATATCATATTAAGTTACATTCGTTTGTAGGTTTATTAATGCAAAAATTATTTTGTAGCTAACATTTCTCTAGTTTTAATGAAATTACCATTATTCAATTGACTAGCTAGTTTACTATCATTTTGGCTGAATTATATAATATTTTTTTATCCAATATTTGGAATTTTTTTAAAGAAAACTTGGTTAAATAAAAGCATTTTTAATTTAATAAAACTAGAAAATAGAAAAAAAAAAAAAAAGAAAAAAGAGGAACATTTATGCAAGCAATTCAATGATAATTGTTATCATTTGTTATGATAAATAAATAATAAAGTTGGCAAGCTTGAGAATCAATAATTGAAAAATTATTGATAAAAAATGAATATCTAACAGAATATCATTTCTTAATAAAATAAATAATGAATATCATTTCTTAATCCGTAAAGGAAAATTACAGTTTTCAGGACTCTCTATTGAGAATTAATGGAGCATTCTTCTGAGATATATTTTTCAATGCATGTCGTTTTTCAACTCGGAAAGTTCATAAAACTTCATTTCTTCATCTGGTCAATGGGTTGAGAAGGAGAGATGCTTTCTAATGGGCCCCCTCGATTGAAGATTTTTCTTTGAAATTATGTACCCAAGAAAACGAGAGCTAGGCCCAATATAGGAGTATTGAATGTGCCATCAGAACTGGAAACTGAATCTTGTGCTATTCATTTGCCAACTAAATCACCTCAACTAATCCACCTTGAACTTTTGTATTTCTTTATCTATCTATAAAATGCTTGATTAGAAAAAAAAAAAAATCACCTCAACTAACTAACTAACTAACTAACTAACTACTTTACCTATATTAGGTTCAATTCAGTCACTCACCTATATTAATTAGGCCTGGTTTGAGGAAGACTAGGAGATATGCAGAATTGGGAACCCAGGTTGGTAAGCCTATCTCAATCCATCCTAAACAAATTATTGATAAGATCCATTACCTTTTTAACTTTTTATAAAAAAATTAAACTCATCCTGATTTATTTCATATATTCAAACACACCTTAATGAGACTTACAAAATACTATTATTGACCAACTCAAATCTGAGATGACCTCAACATCCAAACGCAGTCTTAGTTTTTATCTAGTATCAATTATAGAATATTTTCATAATTTGACTTGAAGTTGAGAAAATTATTGTCCCTTTATTGAGGTCTAAAATTTAAAGGAATTAGGGACAATTTTTTATTTCGAGGGATGCAAAGATTTCTTTAATTTTCATTGTTATTTTCTTGGGAAAGTTCCTAGCAGCAAGTACTCATTTTGTTACCACTAAGGACGGTGGTTCGATGGTCCATAAGTTTGACAGCAGGCACTAGGTCTTAAGATTGAATCTCGCAATGGAAAGTGCTCATAATTATTGGTGGCCCATTGACTCATGGACCATTGATGCCGTCGTGGAACTGGGGTTAGGCCATGGCTCAAGTTCGACTTATAAGGAACCTATGCAGTTCTTGCCATCTAGGTCCCTGGCTCCCCAACGGATTTGGTGCTACTATGGTCATCCTAGTAGGGAAGCCATGTCCGTGTCCCTCCAACCCCTTTTAGCCGAGAAAAAAGAAAAAAAGTACCCATTTTGTTGGACAACAAAGAATGTATTGAGAACCTCAGACTCAATCATCCATTGATGAGAATCTGATAAACTACATAATTCTCTTCAATTTTATAAAAACAGAAGCAGAGATCAACCTCATGCACCACCAGAGAGGAGATCAAAAGAATCAACATAATAAAGAATCACCACAAGAATTAAACTCACAATACATATATATATATATACATACACATGATCAAATGCCAGCCGAAACTAACCCGTGCAATGTAACAATGCCAATCAACTTATTCCGGTAATCAACCACCGGCAAAAACTGCACAGGAGATGGTGGTGCTTCCATTCTTTTCATTGCCTCCACCGCCATTGAATCTGGACCGATGGTTCTCGGCATCCTGAAATAACCCGAGGCTGTTAGTAATTTGCAGGTCTTATTCATCCCTCTCTCCCTCCTTAACGTCTGTGTTCGTTAAGCCATTTCTTGTAGGTTTCAATTCAAGAATAGTTTCAAAGAATTTGACTTCTCAGCAGCCATAGACACCCAAAATACTCTTTTTAAGCAACTCATTTCACAGGAATTACAAAGCCAAGAAATGAATTTATTTTTGCTTCTATTACCTGTTGCACATTTCTCCTACTGTGAGCTTAAAAATGGCTTCTCCGCTAGCCTTGAGTGTGCGCCGGAGATCACCATCGGTAAATGTACCGATCAGGTGGTACTCTTCATCTATAACAACCAGGCATCCACATCCTTTACTTGTCAGCTCCACTAGCTGATCCATTATCAAATCTCCTTCCCTGCAAACTGGAAGCTCCTCTTGTTTCTTCATAACATCTTTTACCTGAATCTCATACGAGTTATAACCTGTTAATCTACAAATATTTAACAGATAAATTCTTGAGTTTTAATCGAGGCCCGAAACCTGACCTTGAAGATGAGACTCTTCCCGATCCGACCAGCGGGGTGGTTCGCGGCGTATTCTTCTTTGGTCAAGTTCCTGGCCCCCATGAGCGCGATCGCCACCGTATCCCCGAATACCATCTGGATAGCTGTCGACGTCACCGGCGCCAGATCGAACGGGCACAATTCCCTCTCCAGCGGCAAATGCACGTTCATGTCGCAAGCCGCCGCGAGCGCATTGCCCTCCACGGACGTGACCGAGGCGAGGTACGCGCCCTTAGCCCGCGCGCACGGAACGAGGCGGAGGAGCTCCTCGGTGGTCCCGGACTTGCTGAACAAGACGACGACGTCGCGAAATGTGAGAATCCCGATGTCTCCGTGGAGGGCGTCGACGGGGGAGATGAAAGCGGAGCGGATGCCGAGGGAGACAAGGGTCTGGGAGATCTTGTTGGCAACGAAGCCGGACTTACCGACGCCGGTGAAGAAGATAGTTCCGGAGGCAGAGAGGAGGGTACGCGCGAATGATAGAGTTTGGGGGAGCGATAGGTTGTGGAAGAAGAAGTTCAGGTGTTTCTGCTGGCATTTGAAGAGGTTGAGGAGGGTAGTCTCGTCGATTCGGAGGTGTGGAGGTACGTTGTCGGACGGAGAGTGTTGTGGGAGAGAACCCATTGTCTCCGGCGGACATGCGAGATCTGAGGTTGATGGCATTAACAGTGACGAGTGTAAATTGTCGCCGTTATTATTATATGTCGGTGTCATTACGGCTTCGCTGTAATAACAACGATAGGCTTTGTCGGTGGCGGTGCAAATGAATGTATGCTGTATAGAATCTGTACACATGCTGACACGAGACACGACATGCAATTTGAGAGAAAAGTAGTATGACTGTAGAAATTTTTAGGGAAAAAAATAATAAATTATATATATTTTTATGGTAATTAATGTGACAAATTTGTATATTAATAAGAGTAATGGGTATAGTCTTTAAATAGAAATTGTAATGTAAATTTAGACTATTTTAATTTTAAAATTTTTTAAAATTATAAAATTATTTATTTTAAAATAATATTTTTTTTATTTAATAATATATATGTACATACAATCTCACTTAAAGATTATAAATAGAATTTTTCTATTAATAATGTAGTTTCTATGCCATCAAACCAGCTTGAAAAATATTAATTTTTCGTCCCACGTGAATTCTGATCTCCCTCTAAAAGAGGGGTATTTGATTATTGCTAGTTTGGGCCACGTGGCAAGCAAAAGTGATAAGTCATTATACAGTATTTTCAGAGCAATTTTAGTTTGAATGAATAAAATATTATTTATTATTATTATTTTAAGATTTAAAAAAATTAAATTATTTATTATATATTATATAGAAATTTAAAAAAAATTATAATGATAAGATAAAATCATTTTTTTATCTAAATAAATCCTAAAAAGTGGAGTTTGAATTAATGATCGAAAAAATCCATTTTTTAACCGTGATTTTCTTTTATTAAAGAAAATATATGAGATTTATATATTTTAAAATTGCATTTAGAATTATTAATCATAATATCATCGGCTAGACAGGTAAAATTTTGTTTTAATTATCGTGAATAATACATGTACAAAAAATTGATATACGTTATACATTTTTTGGATATCTCTCTTCGTGTATGTATTACTACTTTTGCATATAGTTGTAGTTCGTGCAATACTTGTTCATCTAAACTCGAACCAAGCTCAATTCATAAAGAAAAAAATTCGATTGTGAAAGCAAAAATTTGCTCAATTAGTAAATGACATGTGGTCTATTAAACTTAGTTCGGCTTGATTAAAACCCTTTAGGTTTATGCACGATTTGACTCATTAGCTATATTCAATTAGAGCTTGTCTATAAATCGTTGAATATCTATGTGTAATTTATTTTTGTATAGTAATATTCTTATTTATATATATATGCTTCAATACATATTAACTTTAATTATATCAATATAATTACCTTTATAATTAAATATGTAACATTTAACCCTGTTGTTTATGCCTAGTCATTTATCCACATATATTGAATATAATCCATAATTATATGATTATATATTTGTTAATTAAGTACTTAAGTGATTAAATTATAATAGATATTTTATAATATGTGTAATAGTTAGTATGCAAAACTTAAGGTCCGTTTGGATACTTAGAATATCTTAAAATATCTGTGAATAATAATGAAATAGCTTAAGTTTAGATATTTTATTAAATTTTGAAAAATGACTCATCCAAATGATTCTATAGGTCACAGATACAAAATATAGGGCTTATAATTCAATATAGGGTTTATATATTAGTTGTAAAAATTTAATTTAATTTAATCGTTGTTTTGTATTTTTAATTATTCAACTCATTCAAAAATAAATTAAAAAAATATTTAAAAGAATACAAGCAAAACTCGAGTAATACATCAACTTGGCTCGGCTTCGTTAAAGAATAGGCAAAGCTCTAAAACTAACTCGACTCACTTCGTGTTTGATCAGCTCGAACTCAAACTCGAGTTATTTGAGTGAGATTTTGAAGTGAGTTGAGTTGAGTTGAGTTGAGATGATAAAATATTGTTAGAATATTATTTTTTAATATTATTATTATTTTGAGATTTGAAAAAGTTGAATTGTTTATTATATTTTATATTGAGATTTAAAAAAGTTGTAATGATGCCTTACAAAAAGTCTCTCCAGCTTCACCTCCACCACTATTGCTTTTTCTTTTTACCCTTGCCTTTGCCTCCCATTCATTCCACAACACGTGGTTGTCACTAGGGGTACCACCTACCCTACATAGGCAGGTAGCCACCCCTCTTGTACCCTATGCCTACTTAGAGCTTTTTTATATCGTTATAAAAAGTAAGAAATTATTCTCTCCATGTAACTTAGAATCTCATTTACAACATATACTCACTTAACATAGGTCACAATCTTCTCACTTAAATTTTGATTATTTCATCATAGATAACAAGAGTCAAGTCCTATATTTTTAGTTTAAATTAACTATTTTATCATTTATAATGACTTAATGAAGTCTCAAGCCAACACCTGGGTCTTACTCCAAACCGATTAGTCAATGGTATAATTAGAGTCTCTTACAATAATTATAAAGAGTAAAACTTATCCATCTTCGACACTGCAAGATTATATTCACCATATATATTCAGGTCAATAGGAAGTATCATATGTCCATACTTATTATTTTAGTTAATTATATTTTGCCCAAAAAAGAAAATTCTACTGTGCTCACTGTCAGTAGTTTTTACTTGTGAGCACCGTCTGCCAGCACCCTTTGAAGACTCAGAAAGTGCAACTTCTTTACCTATAGAGGACCGATTTCGGCTGAACTAAAAGACAAGATCTGATGTCTGGTCTGCAGATTCTGAGGAACTTGACAGGCTTGTGCTTTCCGAAGAAACTTCAAATATCACACTTGTCTGCAAAAATGAAAGATCATCTTCTCTCGCACTTGAAACAACTGTAGATACCGTGGTGTTATCTTTTTCTTTTGGTTTGTCTAACATTGTTGATTGGAACATATGTGCCTTCCTTTCTGTCTCGATGGCAGAAGCAGAAATACTATTGATGCTGCTTCGTGTTGCTGCATATTGGCTTTCTACAGGGATGTCTTTTGCTTTCAATGCGTTAACCAGTTTATATTGGAGCAGACGTGCCTTTATTTCTGCCTTAATGCTTGAAGTAGTATTCGTACCAATGCCATCGGGTTTTCCCACATCTTTCGGTTTGTGCTCCTTTTGCTTTGATTCTTCTGCAGGGGATGGTAAACCACCTACCAGCCCTGATTTTTGTGTACTACTTTTGGAGACAGAAGAGTCCAGAGACAGTCCAAGATCTTCTTTAGCCCATCTGTAGACTGCACTTAATTTTCCTTCCAAAGCTTCCAGAAGAAGTTCTAACTCGTTCATTTCGTAACGAAATAGGAAAAACTTTTCACTCCAAGAGCAAGAACAGAGCTGCTTCGCATGATTCAAACATGAAAAATTGTTTGGATTACATTGGCAACCTGCTGCAGAGAAGTGTAAGTCAGATAGGCATACTGTGCATTGCTTTTTGCTGGTTGCATCAAAATCTTTGCTCATCTTTCGCTTCTCCATAGATTTGCAGAGATACTTTCTGGTAATGCCCTCACACTTAATACGTGACTACACAAGAAAGAGTGAGAAAAACAAAAGAATTCAGAATCAGGTCACTTGCTTCAACATTGTGGAGCAAAAGAGAACAGTCTGTTGAGTGCAAGATGAGAGCAGCAGTAAAAAATATAAAAAGAGAAAAAATGAAAGGAGAGAGGCCCAAAGAAAGAAAAGAAAGCTCAAAACCCTACCGCTATATATATGGCACCAAAATAAAAGCGCATCTATCATTCTTGTAGGTTACAATGAGGAGCTGGAGTTGAATACTCTAAGGATTACCTTGAATGATTTTGCTAAGATCCCATCCACTCCACAAGCATCTTTCCATCTCAAATTATCCAATGTGTTATTCCCACGCAGTGCGACTTCCCACCTGGCCCTCACAGCTTCCCTGGCTGCGCCGAGCAACAGCTTATCATGGGATATTGACGTCATCCTCCCCTGCTCGCGGTAAAGTTCTACAGCATTCTGCCCAAAGGGCAACCAGTCAAGGGGGGCAAAATTTACCATCTCAGCACAATTGAAGCCGCAATCAAATCCTGTATGATATGCTCCTGGGAGAACAAGAACAAACTCCCTAGGATATTGAATGCAACGATAGACTGGTATACCCTCTGACTTCAACCTGGAGGCAGATAGTTCAGTAACCTGTTGTATCAAGAATTAATGTCATAAAAGATTTCTAAATACTAAATACGGAATGATATGTGTTGTACTGGTTCTTACTAAAATATCCGAGCAAAATCTTTACTCGTCATTGACGAAATTGTTGCGCAAATGAAAATTAAATAACAGAAATTTTCATTGTTCTGTGTTTTTTCTCTCTGTTCCAAAGGGAAGAGGGCTGGGGGGTGGGGAGGTAATGACCATTGTTAGTTTCAACATTATATCAACTGGAAGCATGCGAAAACAGTGGTGACAACCATCAGCATGAGGAAATCACACTTCGTTTGTATTCACAGCCTATCTCAATTCATCTCAACTCATCTCACTATTATTCACTACTATTCAGCAACTTTAACTCACAAATCTCATTACTATTCACAACTCATCTCACTACTATTCAGAACCCATCGCAACTCATCTCAACTCATCTTCGAATCCAAACGACACATCTGTTTTCATATATTGTTTACAGATCCTTTCTCTCATAAATTTACGTACAATCTCGGCCATAATCAACCAGTTCGAAGTTATAAATGGAAATAACCTATATTGAACTTAAAATATCTACATTAACTCCTGCTCGAGCTAAAGATGGAAGGATCATGAGAAATAATATGAAGAAACATATCTAGACTTTTGAAATTGGCTAATCTGTTAAGCATAGTGCGGAGACATTATAGAATAAATGGCAAAGAACGATATTATGCAGACCAATGTAGTTGCAGCCGCATGGATGGTGTCACATAGATCTATAGCGAAGTTAGAGAATACCTGTTCCCTTCAGTAGCATAAGAACTTCGAGCCTACAAGGAAGCCTTTCAAGCTTAGGTAAATATGCATTTCTAATAGCTTATTTTGCCAAAACCTATCTTATTGCATTTTAAATAGTAATCTACTCTCCAAAGCTTATTAGGCTTTGACTAATGGAAAAAATCAAGAGTTTCGGTTTACTAAAGATATAGTTACACTATCTATATAATTTTTATTATTCTTCTTTATCCTATTATCTTGCACAATCCTTCCCTGAACAACCATTCGCTTTAATAACACCACCAAAAAGAACACCCCCCAAGTTTTCCATCACGACACCCAATTGGGAATGTGATTTCTTTGCCATCCCATCTCTCATTTGACTAAAGGCGGGCAAGGATATGGGAACAATATTGCATTATGAAAAACATTCGGATGGACAATGATTTTTTGTCTCTTTTCAACTTCTCTCTTTATTTTCATGTTACTCTCTCTCTCTCTCTCTCTCTCTATATATATATATATATATATCTATCTATCTATCTATCTATCTATCTCACACACGCATGCACATCCTCAACTCATTGGTACCCTCTACCTTTTTTATCATCAACATGAACCCTCCAACACCACAACCCATCTTTACATTTCACAAAGCCATTCCCATTCCTTAAATCTACCAAATACTAGAAATGATATGCTATGAATTTCCCTACCCGGATGTGTCAGTGTACAAATCCAAAAGAGAAGGTATCGATATGTTGGGATGGAAAAGGAGGTAATGAGAACCTGCTTCAATTCTCAGTTTCACCAAAACCTAATTTCCTTAGAATCTGCCTTTTTCTACACTAAGCCGTCAACTAAATGGCCCAAAATATTTAAATTAGCCCCCGCGCATAACTTCGGACAGGTTAGTTTATACACTTTCCAGCTGTAAAAACTTAAGTAATCTCATGCCCTTACTTCTACCATCCCAAACCCAGCATCATAATTTTGTGAAACCTTGGCCTGTCCACCACGATAAAACAAGCACATTATCCAGAGGCAGAAGTAGCAATGCTCTGAACAAAATACATCATCTTTCAGGATGAATTGGTCACCAGCAAAGTTTTGGAAGACCAGATACATAAAGCTTTATCGCTTCAGATTGCATGGAAAGCTACACCAACTATATAAGTATTTTCTACATGAGGTTGCGCAGCTAATGTATTGCTCACAGGAGACAACATATTATCCCACGTACAAGACATATCAAAGAGATAACAAAAAAGTCCACCTTGAATGACCAATATTCTAATTAAAGTTTTACCAATATGGGGAAATTATGAATCCCACCATGTGGTGGAAGATAGGCATCCAATACCATTACTATCTGAACAGCAAAACCATTTTTTCCCTATGAAGCAATTAAATGAGAAGGATATCGCAACTCACCAGCCTATGACCCAACACAGGTTGTTCAACTAACCGGTCTGGAAAGTGTTTCTTCATAGCCGCCTCAAACTTAATATTATAGCTCCCTGGAACGCAATTCCATATTTTAGGAGCACCCAAATGCATGTAACACAACAAGTATAAGTGGTGCTCTTCAGCTTTCTGTTTTAAAAAAGATTGGATGAGATTTGATAGGATGGACATTCAATGGGTTGAAGAAAACATCTATTTATGTTAGATAACTAAGAATCCAAGTTTCTTACCCAATGACGTGAAGAAAAACACATTCCTACACAGAGTTGAGGCAGTAAGATATGAGACGTCTCCAGGCTTTCGAAAGAAAGAAGAGAAGGAGGCAGTTTAGGAATATTGTTTAAGTTCCAGCTTGATTTTGAATACTTGGGATGACCAGATATCTCGACTGAATTAGATACTCCTGGAAATCCACTGCAAAAAATTCGAGCATCCAGGTTTGCACCACAAAGCACCTAAAGAATGGATGATCATAGCAATATAAGCTGCCCAATCAAACAGATATGCATACAGTAATGTCGAACATTGAACACATTGTATAATCTCCAACATACCTCAATTTCTTCAGTTGGATTCTCAACAATACGTATGTATTCACCCTCAATGTCTTCCACCGATGGTTCCACCTGCTCTTGAAATGCAGTTGAGTTTTTATCTGGACCTGTAACCTTAGTTCCACTGCAAAAATATTGGCACTTGAACTCATCTGCATATCTCTTAAAAGTTTCAAGAGTAAATTCTGGACCATGATCAGGCTCAAAGCTTCCAACATCATAGGGGTTTGTGGTATCTTCATCACTATAGCCATTCTTTGAACTTATCCTCAAACTCCTCCTCTTACCCTTCATATTTCCATGAAACCTAGCAATTTTACTCTGTGAATACTGGTTATGAAGCCCATCTATCCGCTGAATATGAGTGACAAACGTAGAATCTTCCCATATGTTCTTTTCCTTTATTAGGCAGGGAGGTTGCCATGACGGAGGAGGAACAATACGACAAATTCCATAAGCTTCTACTGTAGGGCGTATGCTCGCAATATACTCAACACTGTCTTCAAATTCCTGCAGCAAAAGATTCAAGGTCATCCTGAATTAAAATTTCTACAAGAAAAGAAACACTTCACATTTAAGAAAAACAGAGAAACTGAGAGCACAAAAATGAAGACAGAACTGACAAAATGCTTTATAGAAGTTAGATAGGAAATACCTCTTCTGTGGGATGGAAAACAGGAGCCTCCTCCATGATATTCCCGCCTGCCTCTTCAGGACACCACCTTGCTGTTACCTGTTCAAAATACTACAACCAACAATGAGCATCAAGGAAACAAGAGAACATGACTGCATCAAAATTTTCAAGCGCATTGGAAAGTTTAAAACTAGTACCAACGAATCCTATAATACAAACAGAATAATATTTGTAACTAATGAGAATCGACCTTTAGACAGTTATTACAATCTGGCCATCCTCGAATAACTCCTTTTGGAAGGCGAGTTTTAGGGAGATCCTGCAAAAGAAACATAGTACCACTATAACTAGCATTTTCAACCAAAAAAAAAAAACAAACAGATTCCATTTCTGATCCTTCAACTCCGTATTCTTAACACAAATCATCCAGAGGTAAGATAGACTCAAAGCCACCCTATAAAACATATTGATGCAATCACTCTGTCACGGCAAAACCAAACCATCTGCATTCAACTTCCTCTTGGTTTGTCCCTAAATAATATTGTGAACATATAAAATTGCATTCATTTTTAAGAAAGAATACGGAGTTGAAGGGGGATCTTCTCAGATACTTAAAGTTCTAATCATGAGGTATTTCATCAGAAACCAATATTGCGGAATAAAATAACCTCGAATAACCAGCATAAAGTAGCATAACATTTCTTTTTTATACAAGTATAATATAAAATTTTATTGAATCAAGTAACAAGGCATAGCCCAAGTACACAGGAAGTATAAAACAGGAACACCTAGCAGCATAACATTTGAAGGCGCCAAATGAAAGCATTTTAATAACAAGAAGAAGATCTACCACCATATCAAACTGTCCTGATTCCAATTCTTCCGGGCTATGGTTGCTTTGGTCAAAAAGTATCCATGGTCTTCGTTTAAGCGATGTCTTCAAATCAGCAATATCAGTCATGTCTGACATGGTGTCCATCTTGATTGGCTCTTGTTTAGATGCACTCACGAAGGACATGGAATTATTTATTTCTTCACTTTTTTCTACTCTCTTCAGTAGGAAGGATGTAAGAGACACAAAACCTGGTGGAACTGAGAGACTTTCCACATTCTCATCACTAATACAAGACCGTCTGCGTTTTGTGCCCATCAGCACTGAAAATTAAATTTTAAAAAATAAATTACTAATGAGTATGTTAATAAACAAGCAATTTAGGAATGCACTAGATAAAAAAACATAACATTTGGGAAGGATATTGAAGTAGAATCCAACTGATTATCCTCACTGCTACAATCAGTTGACATCCACTGATTTTCACCTACCTAGTCAGGTGCTCCCCTTTGTGCTTTTTAATACATATTTGTATTTACTTATCAAAAAAGAAATTGGCTGCAGCAAGCAAACAAGAGAAGCAAGCATAGGGAAGAGAAATAAGCAGGAAGAAAAATGATGAAGGTCAACTGCAAGCAATCAAGCCAATCCAGCATACTCCCAAAGCACATGACAGTCATCAGAAACATAACATACCAATAAAAGAGCTGAGGTTTCCATTAGAGAATGTGATTACATGTGGAATTAGCAAGTTTTTCCGCCTATATTTTATTCTTAATGCAAATTAAAGTGAGTTATCTGGTTTGGAACCTATATGACAGTCCACCCTCCCAAACGACAACTGTTTCTCTTGCTTCTTTTCTCCTTTGTTGTTTTACAGTGATCTTAACAGGGTAGGATATAAAATTCTCAATCTTAAGTGCTTTCCTGCTTGGCCCTTTCTAACGCAACTGAAATATCAAACTATAAAGCGACATCATCAACAAGTTAAGTTAGTGGCTCACACAAAGCCATCACATATATCCTGTCAATATCTCACAGATTCAAAATCCACATTTTCGACACCAATCCAACATGCTTGTATTAATATAGCACCCCTCCTACACTTGTTCCAAAGTTTTTCATTGGGCTTCAGATGATAGAACCACAATAACAACATATTACATGTATTATAGCACTTCACAGACATACTCCAACGAAAACCAAGGCGCTGCTGATTTAGAAGTTTCATCCCCAACCAAAATGGCGCGTTCATGACTTACCTACATATTAAGTTATTAACAACAAAATCCTCAACTGTATTGGATAGATAAAATCAAGGTGTTCCACTAAAACATTTCCATGCCACAACATACAGCTTTCTGCCATCTAAAGGGGGAAAACCCTGAAGCCACCAGAATGTATCATTCCTCCTGTTAAGTTTCTACTGAAAATATCATCCTCGAATATTTGAACCAATAGGTTGAAAGGATTTTGCAACCTCCTAACATGCTTGGTGCTCAAACTAACCATCAATTCATAAAAACATACTTTAAAAAAATCATAAAAACAAAAGCTTTTATAGATTTCATTTTGACTATTCGGTAAATAAGTTAACAACGATGAGTCCTCACGATATTCCCATTGATAGAAATAATCTGGACAACCATTTCACCAAAATTTAAACTTTTAACCGCTGTTCTACAAAAATTTTCACACGACCGTCACTGAACTATAACTTTGACTCGCCTATTGCTTCTGAAACCAGTAAAATGGATCCGCCCCGACTTCATTAAACGAGTCTGCTCCAGTTTAATTAACGCTATCAGTACGAACCTCACACAATATGCCTGTATCAGTACTAACAGCAGAGAACGAGAGGAATTTCGAATTTCATAGTCATCGAAATCACACTAGTCAGAAACACATACCCAAAATAAATTCCGGAAAATAGAAGGGTCGGAAAAGTCTCTGATGAAAAAAGCCGCGCAGGGCTACACCTACATGTAACGCACAATGCACCGCCAACCTGTTGAAGAAGAAATTGACCTACAAAGTAAACCAAAACGAAAAAAAAAAAAAAACGTAATAAATGTCGATACAGAGGAAGAGAGACAACAATCTTGTGGTATCTCTTTACCCGAAGCCACCGAAAAAGGCTCCCAAATGTTTCTTGCCATAGTTGCTATGATAACATGCATGGCGCTTTGACGGGGTTTTACTCTTTTTTTTTTTTTTTTTTTTTTGAAACTGGTTTTACTCTTTTTCAATTTCGAGTCGTCTGTTTGAAAAAAATAAATAAGAGAAATGCTTAATTCGGAATCCAAAAAATATCCCCGAATGGTACTTTTTTTTTTTTTTTAACCAAATGATTAAAAAAATATTTTTAAATGATGTTGTGAATTTTTTTTTTTTTAAATGTTTATCATGATTAAAAAAATACATAAAAAAGAAAATGAAAAAATAGAAAAAAATTAACTCTTTTCAGGATAATTTTTAGATCTCGAATTCGGGATCTGTAGCATGACTCAATAAATAAACACTCAACTGAAAGTCTGAAGATGGTTGATACATATGTACTGTTCTGTGGAATATGTACGGTTCATTGGTCGTATCGAATCTGATTCAACTTGGATCTTCTGACATTATTTTTCTTTGAGTAATGTTAGAGAGAAGTTATTATAAGAGTACACACTTTATACTCATTGTGTGGCTACTTCTAATTGATTATTCCTAACACTCACTTTTAACTTTGAGAAGACTATAGCGTAGTTGTGGGTTTTAGCAAAGAACCATGTCTAGGAATGGTTGTGGGTCTCTTCACAAACCCACAACCATTCGAAGAGACCCACAACCATTCCTGGTCTCATACCCACGACCATGCCATGGCTCATGGCTCATGGGTGTCTCACAAATGCAAGCTTTAACAAGAAAAAGTGGAGGAGAGAACAATGGCAAAAAGAAAAGGAGAGGAGATTAGAGAGAACAATCAGGGAGAGAGAGAGAGGGAGAAAGAGAGGAGAATTCCGAAATTAGAATTTTTTTTTTCTTTATATAGAAAGTCAAACACCAAACGAAGTTGTTTTATTAAAGATAATTATTTTTGTATGATGATGGATGAGGCCCAATATGGGCAGGCTAGGACTCAAGTGTAGGTGGAGGCTGCACTGGCATCTGATGGCCCACACCCCTAAACAAGAGGGCTCTTCGTCAATTTTTATATATTAATATCGATCGAAAATGCATATTCAAATCACAAATTATCATCGGATAAATTTAACTTAAAAAATAGAATTAAATATTTTTTAAAAAAATTAAGAAATAAGTATTTTATGATAATTTAAATACATTGAAGGGCCCGTTGGGGCCATGTACGAGATGGGGTCCATCCATATTAAATTGTATTGTATTAATATACTATACTGCAGTACAGGCTAGCTAGGAGCCCAGGAAAAAGGGTTCAATTAAGAGGAGATCATCCAACCAAGCTAAGACTGCCAATCTCAGAAACTCAAATGCTTTTATTTTTGCTTCACCCATCAACCAAGCATAATTGTTACTTTTGTCCCCATCACATTTTTCATTCTTTTTCTCCACCTTGTATGAGTCAACTTTTAAAAATTTTCAATCCAAAACCTACCTTAATCTTGTCCCCTTTTTTTTTAACACATTATGTGGATTAGATTTAAAGAATTATTCATTCTATCTTAGAATTTCATCATTTCTAGTCACACCGACTGATACGAGATGTTTTAAATAAGTCAATCACTTCAATAAAAATCCATGCACTTAAAATAAACATATCAAATTAAGGACAAATTATTCTATTGAAAGATTTAAGATATGGAGTAAGCTATGCTAGCTATAACTAAACCATGTTATCACCCTCCTAGCTAGCAATTCTCAAGGCATATCGCACTATCATACTCTTTCCACCCTTTTTTCTTTCTAAATATCTCTCTAGCTGGAACACATGAAACCCTTCCATGTTAGCCACCTCGAGCTAGGGCAGAGGTTGCTGATCTGGCACATCCATTCATAATCTCCTTCTTTATAGAATGTCTCAGACCATTTACAGAATGACGGCGAGCACACGTAAAAACACCGCGTCCTTGTCTTCATGAATCATTTGCTTCCATAGCCATGATCTATGATTTTATTGAAGAAACAAGCTGTATAGATCTTTTACAAGTTAGTTATAGATACCTATAGTGGGATTAATGTATCATAAGAAGAATTAGATATATAGACACCAAATTTTAAGACGAAAATGTTTTATATTGCTCTAACTATTTAAATAAAATGTATAATGAGATTTAGTTGATTGAAATAATGAAAAAAGTTAAACAAGTCCAAAGAGGAAAAAAATTGTCTATAATCTATACATACTCATATATATTCAATGTGAAAGTCTCAAACAACAACGCTAATAATTATTTCCGTCCAAATCCAATCAACGCAATGTGGACGCTACTAGAACGTCTCAAAAGGTTTATAGCATCGAAACAAGTGTACGTCACAAAAAGATCTTGTATTTGTAGCGAAATATATCGCCGCCATTGTGAAAAACTTTGATGTAAAAGAGTAAGCCGATGGTAGAGAAAAATCTATTTGCGACATTATTTTTGTGACGCAAATATAAAATATCGTCATAACAAAATCTTATTTGCAAGCTTCTTTTATGGTTGCAAATATATATTGCCACAATTATTTCATATTTGCGTCAATAAAGATCTTCACAAATGCACTATTCGTATTAGGCAAACGGCTGACCACGCGGTCTAGATATGTATTTGCAACTAACTATTTGTGTCGCAAATATAAAAAGGTTTGCAGGAAAATAGTTTTTCCAACACAAAAAGTATTGTCGCAAATAATGATATTGCCGCAAATAATATTTTTTGTAGCACATATTACCTTGTCGTAAATGCCAGTAAATTGTAGATAAAGGTCAATTATATTTGTGACTAAATAGTAGTGCCACAAATATGAACATTTCGCTGGAAATCAAACTATTGCAACCCTGAAATTATTGACATAAATGGTTAATTTGTTGCCTCAAATAATGTGGTTTTTGTGGCGCTTATTACCTTGTCGCAAATACGAATGAATTGCATTTAGTCAAATGATATTGACGTATATGTAATTTGTTAGCATTGCAATTTTTATGTCATTTTTGCTTGAATTGCATCACAAATTATTGTAGTGGACTGGGAAAAATAAGGGATTGAATAAACATTTGTTATGGCGATTAATGGTTTGTAGCAAAATTGCTAGAAATGAAATACATGACTTGATCAATTTATATATCCTGAAATCATGATGACTTACTAACATTCTAATGTTAAACAATTAATGGTGGCTAAATTGATCAACCATAGGTTATTTTTTTCTTCATCCTGTAGTTTTGTGGAATGGGACTGCTACTTATATCCCTGTAGCCACTTACCAATATATATAGATATACTAGATACTAGACACAACTTAAATATCCAAGTTTAATTAAATATTTAGAGGCCACACATATATATTAAAACATATATTTAATCAATGTACCCATAGTACTAGACATCATACAACAGAACACACTCCATAAAGCCATGTCAAACTATACAAGACATCGTGATAAGTGTTCTTCAGTCAACCATGGTGCAAGCTATATATATATATATATATATATAAATATACATATGTGGGAGACAACTTTTATACAATCATGAAGAGCACATAACTCATGTACTAGGCTAATCAATGGAAATTGAATGCTTTCTTCAATGCATCTTAACATGGTTTGAAATGTTTGTTTGCTCAGGTTGCTTCTGTTCTTCATATTCATCGAATTAGATCTCAAGTTGTCATTTCTTGCATCCATTTGAGAAAATGTTATGTAAACCTAACTATGTAATATTTTGGGAATGATAAAGAATAAGAAGAACAGCTCAACAACAGTCATACAAAATTAATATCCTATATATATACACAATATGTGCAGCATGGCTATTCTCATCAACACCCAAATCTTTATATGCATGGTGGTACGACACTTTAACATATTTATAGTTGTGTGTGTCCAATTTGCACTGCCATGAAAAAACATAACAAAATGAAAAACAACAAGTTTACATGAAAAACAACATTAAAAACACAACAACTAGAAAACACAACAACATAAAAAAAGGATCAACGTCAAAAATAGTTATACACATAGTTGAGAAAATAACTAAACAACTCTAATAACAAACACACATTTCTGTATTTTGCAAGTTTACCTGTTAAGCAACACAAAAACAAGTATATTTTGATAACTCATCTAGACAATCTAGCTAGCACCAAAATTTACCATTTCAATAACTTTTCCACCAATCACAACCAAAATATGTACTGACCCCCACTCCTGACATTTCAAGTTTCCAACCACCCAGTCATCACTTCAAAAACTCACTCCAGGGTTGTCTCCCGTCAATTTTCAAAAGAGTTGCCACCATGGCCTCTCCAAAATTGACTTTATACTAAAAACATTGTTCAGAAAACTCTTAGTCAACAGCTTGGGTCTCTCTTGGAGACTCTCTTTGTGAATACTGCTGTTATGACATAGAGTAGGTCATGAATTTATCAAACTTAGCTTATTTCTGCAATAGCTCCCGCACATTTGACTTCAATTCCTCAAGTTGTACTATATAATACTCAACATCTTGTGAGGCCCCCCTGGACATCAACACCACAATGTGACCTTCTATTCGACTCAGACATCTCCATCTCTCCCAATCCTCTGGCATATCTCGGCCTATGCCCAACAACCTCCTTAAAAATTAGCGCCGCTGCCTCTCGAGTTTGATTCCCAGGGTCCATTGCATTTAACCTTTCCACCATTTTATTCTTAACAATGATGCACAAAAATTTCATTAATCATGAAGAAGATTATAACCAATATAAAAAATAAGCATAACTAGGTAGAATTTATAAAAACCAGACAACAGCCCAATGTTATTGTTACTCACATAGAGATCTTTAGTCATGTCCGTAACAAATTTGTTCTTCTTTTTTTACCAACGGGACTCGCTAAAGAAATCAATTAGGTTGTGCATACTCTCACGCTGCAACAAGAAAAGCAAATGTGATTATATCAGCTAGGCGAAAGCATATACACTAGTATGAAAACGTCAAGGCCAGTTCTCTATGTGATCGATTAAACTAGCGGGCCATTTGTTACCTTTTCTTCTAATAGTCTTGCAAAAGATTTCCTGCCGGCCGTATGGTTAGTTCGTAGTAGTTCCCTATCGGCCTTATTTTGTAATGACAATGCCTAGTGGAGATTAAACACCAAACACAAAAAATCTCTATATTAGAGTCCAATTCTATGTGGCAAACAATATAGAATTGTTAATTTATCAACACTAAAAAATATATATATTAGCACAATATATTGTGGCACACTTGCTGCCTTGATGAGAAATTTGGAGAATTAAAAAACTAGAATCATTAAGACATTACATGTACCTTGAATTCCTTACTATCCCATCACATACATAAATTTCGCCAAACATCTTCATCCACCTTGTCAATACCTTCTACTAGTATTGCTTTATGAGATTCATAACTATTGTAGATTCTATGGAGCTCATAATGAAATGATTGAATTGCTTGTGTGGTTGTAGAGTTATTGTTCTATGAAGATTATTTTTTTTTTCCATTTTTCCATTGTAATATAAAATCAGCCTAGGATACAAACAAGAAAAGATAATTAGCATAATTGTTCTAATTTGCACATCTCATTAATGGCATGAAATGAGCTTTTCTTACACGAACGTGATTACACAACTCTTCTTTCTGGTCCTCAAGCACTTCATTCCAACGATGGTAACTTATGTTAGCATGATACTTAACTATACATGTTACCATTCTAGCAAATATAGTCGCGTTCAAGCATGACACCTTACTATCTTCGTCCTTGATTAATAAAGAAATTGGTCCAATCTTCCAGAGATTGTCAAACTTTGTGCTTTTTGCTGGTCCCCAGCCACGTTTCTTGCTCACGGATGCTAAAAGAAATTCTCCCTCACAACAAGTATGTCCATACTATATATTATGTAATGAAATCAAGAGCAAACTCAATTAATGTCGAGTAATGATAGATTAGAATAATCTTATAAACATTTTATTATTACGTTTTTTGAAGTAATGCTATCGAAGTACTTGTCTCTACCCCCACATCCAAAAATTCAGTTTCGCAAACCACATTTGGTTGTTGGGTTGAATCATCTGATGAAGAGGTTCTGTTGTCCATCAATGTCTAGAATTGGTGGGGGTGATTGGAAAATAGACTGTGATTATGATTCTTCTGATCTAATTAATGCATATCCAGACCTCCTTAACCTTCCACCTCATGTACGTATCCTTCCTCTTACTGTTCTTGCCATCGTGGTTGAACTGCATCAAAACTACGATCATATGAGCGATATTGAAAACTACATGTGTGATATGATAGATGATACATTTTATGTAGATAAAATGTAAATATATTATATGATAAATAATTTCCCTTTTCTTTTTAAGGAGTTGAGCAACTGTCCCATAGTGATATATCTATTTTTATCATATATAATATTACTTCTAATTTTATTTCTCCCTTTGTTGTTGCTTACTACTAAGTATTCTTAAAGTTTCCCTTTTAGTTTGATATCTTAGTGCTCTAATACTAACTTCATAACTAAAAAATTTAAAAACAGAGACAAGTAGTAGTGGTGAAAATCAACACATTGACAATGAAAAAAATTTACACATCCATAGTTTGCATGCTGATATTTGAACACTCATGATTCTTTTTCTTCCCTGTTGAGAGGAAAACAAAATCTGCAGTGGTATAACGAAATTAGGCGGAATAATTACAACTTCTCAACATAGGTTCTCATTTATCAACATGGACAAGCATATTTGCGCAAAATTTTAAACAAACTAAAGAAAATAGTGTTACTTAATTCCCATGAGAAAAAAGAAGAAGAAAGATTTTACTAATTATCTACTGTGACCAAGTTGTATAGGCAAATCTAATAGTGGATTTGTTAGGCAAATCTAATTAAAGGTGGAAATTAATTACATAACAAAATTTTCACCAACATGACTAATAAACACAACTACACTTAAAGGAATATTAAAGATTTAGAGATGCAAAAAGAGACAGGAACAAAGCATAAATAGAGCATAAATGGTTTTAGAATTTCATCTCCATTAAACCAAACTATTCATTTCATAAGATTTTAGCATAATCATTTCATATAATGTAAACAACTTACATGCAAGATCTAAATCCAAGTTAAAACCATCTATCTCAATTATCACCAATCATTACCAAATTACACTTCATCTGTTGTACCAATAGTTTTCACTAAATGCCAAGTCCACATTTGTGAACATCAATTCTTGGTTAAGACTTGTAATCATCATGACCATGTAACTATATGTTAAAAGACCCATGTAAGAAGACAAAATCTCTAGCTACAATCTTTGTGCTAGGAGAGGAAGTCTGCATAGTGAAACTCTCGACCATAAGGTTTGATACTCTCACAAATCCATAAGAGAATTCATCATGTCATAAGCCAGTATTGAAAAATCTAATGGTACATGTGAGTTCTTATATATTGATTGTGAGAAACTATCATTAAAAGTTACATACAAAGTAGATATATTAATTGCATACCAGTACGTGTAAGGCTTCTTCGTGGATGTCTAATCTTCCTTCACAAATAGTTGAAAAATTTAAGTATTGCCATCCATAACCACGTGGGTGGCACCATTACTTGCAGCAAATAACGAGCCTTTTTGTTCAATTTAAGAAATATAAACTATACATGCTTTTTAATAAATGATACGCAGACACAATACCTTAGTTTGCATTAGAGTCATCACTATTTGCACAGTCTTCCTCAGTCTCTTCATCGATCTTTCGGACATTGTTTTCATTAGCCAAATAAAAATCAACTTCAGCACTACCATTCGAAGCACAGTCCTCCGACCTGTCGTTGGTAAACATCTACTCATCAAGAATGTCATTAGTTCTCACATTTAATGCAGATGTGGGGACCATCATTGGCTGGACATCTTGCCTTAGCAATGGGGATTGAAGACCATCATGTTCAAAGTGAATGTCACATAGGGGTTTGGAAGATTCCTTGTCCTAATATGCCTCACATTCGTTAGAATCATCTTCATCACTAATTAGTGGCACCTGTGGAACGTCATACACATTCTTATACGTTATCTTTTGCACAACATGCCACGCACCACCTAAGTTTGTGTTTTTGAGATAAAAAAAAACTTGCGAAGCTTGGCATGCCAATGCGAATGGCTCATCCTTATACCATGTTCAACTGAAATTCACAATTGTAGTATGGTCACCGACACGTATCACTCGATAATCACCAACATCAAACCAATGGCATTTAAATACATTCACACACCGCCATCCTATGTAGTAGAACTCCAAGATGTCATTTAGTATGCCATAGAAATCTACCATGTTGGCTTTGTGTTCGGCCATAACTAGTACACCACTATTTTGAGTTCAACGGTTTTTGTTCACGAGGCTTTGTATAAAACCTTATGAGTACTGCTACAAGCAAGAATAACGCTGTGCCTGCCTGCAGATGCCACTGACGTGGCATTTTGCCATGTCAGCACTTATGTATTAAAAAAACACACAAAAGCTGAGAAGGAGAGAACGATCGGGAGAAACAAAAATTAGAAGCAGATTATGCTGCCCAATTCAAGCGGAAGGGGAAAATGTCATGAGTGACCATTTCATTCTCTTCCTCGGCGTTGTAGCTCCGGTGTGCACCAGCTGTAACCAAACCTGGTAATATTATTTCAATTTCAAACTCATTGCATTTTATTATAGTATTTTGGGCTTTTTATTTTGTGGCAATGGCAATTCCAGGTTTGGTTTGGATGGATGGAAAAGCTCACGGAAAATTACTTGTTATTTATATTATTTATCATATATAAATAATGATATATGAAAAAAAAATAAAAAAAAAAAGTCATTGAGGGAATTTACCGATGAGAATCCCATCTCGTGTTTTTTTTTTCAGTGGGAGAGCCCATACAATCTAGAGCATCGAGTGGGCACGGCTCAATCTAGGTGCTTAAGTTACTTGTTGTTTGAAAAAAATAGAAAAAAGATATTTCTTTTGTTTAAATCTTTTTGTTTTTTATTTTATTTTTTCTTGTTGATAAGTTTTAATGACTAGGAAATGATTAGCATTGTCCTGCATCTGAAAGAGAGATTTTTTTCGAGATGAACATTTGCATTCAGTTTAAAAAAGTGCCCAACTTGATTGTAATTTTGGTTCCTCAAAAAATACTGAGTGAAAAAATGCTGAGTGCCCAACTTGATTGTGTATATATGTTGCTATAGATTGATATAAAAATTTATCGTAAAAAGTTACATTCAGTTTTGCTGCAGTATTTATGTAAAAAGTAAGACCCACTTGGTTTCATTGTTGAGGTAAATGGAGAAAGAGAAAGAAGATGCATCCTGCATAACAGCTCCTACCACCAATCCATCAACCCAAGTATTATAAACCTCTTTCAACAGTTAGTGTGTGTTTAGTTTATGTGTAGTCATTGTCCACTTGGGTTGATTAACATTATGTTGCTATATGTTAGAACATATCAAGACTACTGTATCCAAAATTTTCAAATTACATGGCAAGTTACTACGATCCAGTGCCTCATTCGTGGTTACCATCTTTTGTGCCTCCTCCAAGTGCCAACTCATATCCATGGAGCAACCAGGTGATTGTTGGATGGTAAAGTAGATCATGTACTTTATTTTATGAACATGAATATTTGGTCTACTTATTTATTTTTAATTTTTTTTAGAGAACTGCAGCAAGACCCATGAAGCTCTACTGTCGCTACCACATCAAGTACTACTGCCCTAAGTAGTACCGCTACCTTGTATAATTCCACCATACCAATGATGAGACCTCGTCCAACTACCTACCCATATCCATGGAGCAACCCGGTGATGATTTATTAGAATATTTATTGTAGTTAGTTTGCTTTAATTTTCTGAACTTAAATATTTCATCTAATTATTTATATTTAAATTTTTTATGGAAACTGCAGCAACACTTATGGAACACTACCTCCGCTACCACGTCAAGTATTGCTACGTTGAGTAGTTCCGCTGCTGCGTCAAGTACTGCTGTCTTGAGTAGTTCCACTGTCGTGTCAAGTACTGCTGCCTTGTATAGTTCCGCCATACCAATAATGAGACCTCCTCCAATTGCTTACCCATATCCATGGAGCAACCAGATAATCATTTTTTAGAGTATTTATTGTAGCTAATGTTAGACTTGAATATTAGTCTAACTATTTATATTTACATTTTTTTTTGAAAAGCTGCAGCAACACCCATAGATCTCTACTTCTGCTCCCATGTCTAGTTCCGCAAGTAGTGTTAGCTCTAGTGTAGCTGTCAGTTCTAGTGTACAAAACAGCGAAAGTAGACAATTGTCAGAGGCAAGAGAAGACTCCCATGTAAGAGGAGGATGTCGACAATGGAGGAACAATTGAAGAAAACTAAAACTAAGGCTGTGAATAAGAAAATAGATAAGGGAAAAAGCAGACTGGTGAGAGCATAATTATTGTCATTATTACCTGATATTCATATTTGAGTATTTGATAATATACTATTATTTCCACTTACTTGTGAACTCTAATTATTTTTTATGTTATCAAAGGCGTATATTGGACACCAAACTGTTGGAAAGCGGTGGAAATCAACTTGGCCTATCGGGAATGAGGATGCAAGAACATGTACAAACTCCCATAATGGTGAAAGAAGAAATTGGACAACAAGATGTGATGGGGACACTAGAAAGTCTACAACCAATAATGGAGACACAAGAAAGTATACAATTACCACTTGAATTCATTTTATTGTAAAGTTCGTGGTTTTTTATGTGGGCCTTACTTTGTCTGCTATTTTGTTCACAGGTGCAACTAGGAATGGATGGAACGCAGCCGGAGATGGCAGATGGAACGCAGCCAAGCAGCTTCTTATAGCAAAATTTTAGAGATCCATTATGCCTACTTATGTTGTGTGTTGATGGTGGTGATTTGTTAGAATTTGGGTTAAATGTGGTTTGTTGGCATTTGTGTGTTAGGAGTGATTTGTAAGAATTTGCGCGTTGGTGTTGAACAATTGGAGTATGTTATGTATTAGTGGTGAAAGTGTACGTTTTGTATCGTATCTTAGTATTTGAGCCCACGTTTTGCACATTTTGTATTCAAGTACGCTATTTCTGTAAATTTGAGTTTGTATCCAGGCACTCAATTTATGTGATTTCGATTGAATGTGAATGACATTAGTTTATTAGTTCAGATTATACTTTGTTTGATATTTCCTCTTATGTCCAGATGAAAAAAAAGTAAATCAATAAACCTGTAATTTAGTCCTGTCAAATATTCTGACAAAATGATCAGGCTGGTAAGTTATATTCACGCATATACATACTTTTTTCAAAAGCAGTGGCACGTTAAAACAAAATAAATTCTCGGGATTGAAGATCAAATACAAATCAGAATAAAGTCTCAAATACATAATTTTAAAGTCTCGACTTACAAACGCTAAGTTTGTATAAAATACAAATACAAACTCGTCAACGCAGTGAGTGTATCAAATACAAGTAAATAACTATGACTATTAGCCAAAGTACACGAAATAGTTTGTGTGCGTGCATGCCGCATGTCAGCTTCTTGATTACGAACCTGGGCTTGATCGTTATGGAGTGCCAACTCCCTCTTCCCTATCTCTTATTCTCTCTTTTTAAGTTCTTCGTCTTTTCTTAATACTTATGCTTCTCTCTTTTTAAGTTTTTCCCATTTCCTTAATAGTTCTACTTCTCTCTTTACAAGGGTTGCTCTTTGTATTCATTACTATCTGACCACTTGAAAAACTTGCAGTGTGGTAATCCCTGATTATAAATAAATAATCAAGTATGGTTGACGTCAAAATTTTGAATAAAACATTAATATGAAAACAGAAACGTGCAAGTACTATTAATTGTCTACCTCTTTATTGTATAGTGGACACCCAAAGAATGCTCGTCCCGGATTTCTTCGAGTATTTGATATTGTAAGTACAGCTTGTTTCCCACAATTGTACATTGGGACATTGCTTGATGTATGATTATGCAATGATGTTGAAGAAACTGATGACGACATTCTTGTATCTATCAACAAAATACAACAGCACCTCCAATAATATAGTCAATGAGTTTGTATATTGTAGTGTGCAAACCCTTCATTTGCAAAATTTATGGTTTAGTTAATCTAGACTTTTCTCACTACTTTAATATAGAATTCATGGTTCAGTAACAAGTTTCATTAGGCTATGAATGAGACACAATTCATAAAATTTCCAATATTTCAAATAAAAGATAAGGAAAACAATAATGAAAAATTGGTTTTGTAATCAGCTCTCAATTCCTATGTCAACAGCCAAGAGATGAAACTTTAGGACCCTCATTACTTGAATATCTTAAAAGATAAAACCAAATATTGAGGGGGAAAAATAAAGAAAAAAATGTAGGGATACTTTTGGGATAAAACGACTAACAAATTATTTGTATATAATAAGTCGATATAACAATGGTTGTTTACAAATTTTGGGTAGCAGCTAACTTAATAAAGTAGTAAAGAAAGTAAATACAACTTGATACCTCATGTGAGGCCTCTGGGCTTCTTAGGACCATATCGCGGAATAGCTAAGATGTCTGTAAATACACAATTGTTAAGCATACCATGAAGGCACAAAAACAATACACAGTTGGGAGGCCTATGGACTTCTAAACAAACAATACGCAGTTGTTAAGCATACATATTTTGCAAATGAAAGACTTTTTCTAAATGAAATTTTAGCTTTAGAAAAAGTGATTGGTATTTGATGTTGTCAAAAAGCAATAGTTATGGGTGTGTCTTTCAAATGAGAGTAAAGATGAAGACTAGGCATGTTTCTATAGCAGTGAAGAAGAGCTTAAGGAGAAGGACAAGGACTGCCTCCTATTGTGACCTACAGTTAAAGAACAAGAGAAAACTATATCATGTTGTGTAAACTCATAGAACCAATAATGAATCTTAAGCAGATTGAGAAAAAATAGGCAAAAAATATTGGAAGTGACTTAAAACCTCTGCATTTTTTGTAGCACTTGGACTAATTTAGCATTTCCTAAACCCCCTCATGTTGATAATATGTATAATCTTGTAACTCAAAGTACATGAAAAGTGATGAGATATTCAGTTAACTACCGACATGTAAAAGCTAAAAAGAGTAGTGAAAACAATACAGATTTGCGAAGAACGAAACATAGATATTGTGGATAAAAATAGTAGCAATGAAAATTTCAAATTCCATCCAACAACTTTCCAATTTCAAATAAAATGTACCATATTGATTTAAGTTAAGATATTGGATATTCAAATGATAAAAAAAATATCTTCTATTTTACTCTAACAAACGAATAGCATGAAATGGAGAGATTCTTACAAATTAATACACGTATATTTGGTTATGTACACGTATATAGGGTTGAGAAAGTTACTTAGGATGGCACCACTTGGTGGATAGCTAGAGTGCAAATCTTCCTTGGCGTCGCACAACTGCGTTAGGGTTAGGTTTAGGTTTGGGAGAGAGATCGAGCAGGGGAGAGATTCCTGGAAGGAGAAACGAAAAAAAAAATGAAGAAGAAGTAAGGGGAAGAAAGATCGAGAAACGAAGAGAAACGATGAAGAAGATCGGAAGAAACAGGGGAGAAACAAAGAAGAATGTGAAATCGCAGGGGCAAAGAGAGCAGAGATTTCTTGGGAGGGAGACGGATCAAAGTAACAATGCAAAATGCACACGTTTTGTTTCCAGAAGGCAAGCATATCAGTGGACTCAAAATGCACCATTTTATTTACTCCACAACAATGTATTTTGTTTCCACGTAGGAAGTCGTCTGTGGGGAGGCCCAAATCATGCCTGCGTTTAGACTTTTCCAAACCTGATACCATTCATTATACAATCTTAATAGGATGTGACCCAAGGGTCAGGACTACAAGTTAGTGCATAAAGATCATCAGATACTTGGTTAGGATCATTGGCACGCTAAACTTGAACCTGCAACAAAGGACAAATTCTCAGATAGTAAAGATCAACGATTATGTTTGATTGTCATTTCTAATGCCAATAATTACGTTTTGGAACCACGTTGGAAATTTAGGTTCATGTCTCCTTTCAATATTAGAGATGCTCTAGTCCTTTAACATATTGTAGTGCTCGTTACAAATAGCAAACCATTTATTTCGTTAAAACAACAACCATAAAGTTAGTAATGAATAAGTAACTGAATGGGGTCATATGTTAGTTTATTCAAAGAAAGAGTTTTCTAGGTTCTTACTCCAAGTGGTGCTCAACCTCTGTGCAGTTATTGAGGATGTACCATCTCGTAATCTTAAATAGTTTTGTCTCTAATTGGATAGGTGTCGAAAAACAGATTAGGCACAACTTCTGCGAGAAAATTGAGGAACTTAGTTGTTTCGGATGTTTGAACACCAACATCAATGTTTCGATCTTATCGACTGAACAACATGAGTACATCATGCATATACATGGACAAGAATGTCAAGCATTCTACGTGAATATAGGCCTCTGCAATGGATCCTTCTGGACGAGTTTTGTTTTAACGTATCGCTTAAATTTTTCCAAATACCTTTCGAATGGATACATTCACCTATATTGAATAGGTCCAGCGAGTAACAACTCCCAGGACAAATGGATGGCTAGATGGGCCATTACATTAAAGAAGCTTGGTGAAAATATCATCTCAAGCTTGCAGAGAATTAGGATAATATCGGATTCAAGACGCTTCACCACTTCTTATGCGTTCGTACACAGAATTCCCTGAAAAACGTGCTAAGCTTCATCAATGCTAAACGTATATCACATTTTAATTACCCACCGATTGCCACTGGCAATAGCCTTTGCAAGAAAATGTGGGCATCATGGTTTTTCATTCCAAAGATTTTACAATCATTCACATTAATACATCTAGAAATATTAGAAGTAAAGCCATCTGGAAATTTGACACTATTCAACCAGTGACAGAACAATTTCTTTTCATCTCCATATAGCATGAAGTAGGCATGAGGGATTGTAACTCGATCTCCATCTTGTTTTAAGTGTAACTATTTCTTGATACCAAGTTCAAATCTCGTCGAGCATTGATATTATATTTTATTTTACTTTGAATATTCATCAATGTACCTATGACATTTTTACAAATGTCCTTTTCGATGTGCATCATGTCGAGGTTATATCTAAGTTCCTGAGATGACCAATAGGAAAGATTGAAGAAGATATTTTTTTTTGGTCTAGTTTAACTCACGAGGGCCATGTTTTCACCTTTTTGCACATTTCCCAAAATGCACAGGATCAATGTTATCTAGTTGCAGCATTATTTCTTCTCTAAAAGCTGTCGAGGTGACATCCGGTGATCTTTTTACCATTAAAAATAGTCTTCTTTGTTCTCCAGATGTGACCTGATGGTAGGAAGTGGTGATGACCCATGTAACAATGCTTACAACCATAGGTCAATCACATAGACTCCGTGTCCATATTGCATACTGGACATGCCAACTTTCTTTTAGTGCTCCAGCCAGGTTACCATATATAGGGAAGTCATTAATCATCCACAACAAAGTTGCATACAATCGAAATGTTTGGCCTACCATGGCATCGTACGTGTCTATATCATTTTTCCACAAATCTGATAGTTCGTCAAGTAATGGGCGTAGGTAAACATCAATTTCATTTTTAGGTGACTTAGGACAAGGTATGAGTAATGACAACATGAAGAACGGATCTTTCATGCATAACCACGGTGGCAAGTTATATGGAACTAGAATCATTGACCATATGCTATATGGTTTACACATATTATTGAAAGGGTTGAAGCCATCACTAGCAAGACCAAGCCGAATGTTGCGAGGATCTCTAGCAAATCAGGGATGGTCTCTATAAAATTTCCTCCACACTTCAGGGTCGACAAGATGCCTCAAAGTGTTATCATCTCCCACCATTTGTGCTTGATGCCACCTCATACTAGTTGTTATTTTCTTGGACATGAATAATTTCTGCAACGTCGATTTTAGTGAAAAAAATCGTAGTACTTTTTGGGGTACTAGTCGTCGTCAACATGACGTAGATAATCACCTAGATGCCGCACATTTTGGGCACTCTTGCTTGTTGGCATTTTCCTTCCAACATAGTATGCAATCATTTGGACTTGTATGTATTCTAATGTATTTAAATCCCAAGCCTCACTTTAAGGATCGTGCTTCATTAAAAGAGTTAGGCAATGGTGCATTAGGGAAAGCAGTCTTCTAAAGTTTAATAAGTATGTTAAAGGACTTTACACTCCAACCACCAACTGTTTTGATGTAGAACTTCGCAATGAATGATAGTTTTGAAAAGGTCGTGCAACCATGATAAAATGGACACCGAGCATCTTCCAACAGTTTCTCAAAAGTGGTTGGTTCCGCTTGCATCAAGCTAGGACCCCCACTATGTGCAACCATCTCTTCATCAACACCTACGGCGGTAGCAGCATGAATATCACCTAACATTTCATGGATGTCATCGATGAAACCATCATCACCATTTTCACTATCCTCTCCGGCGTTTTCATTAAAATTAAGATATTCTTGCTTCTTATGAAATATTCATTCTGTGTAATTTGGATCCATCCCTGTAATTAATAAATGTCATTCCACCTCATTGATAGGAAGAAACAAAAAATTACAACATCTTTGACACAGACACCTCACTCGATTGTTTCTGTCATTGTGAGCTCCAACCATTGTGAGAAATTGTCTAACCCCTTAGACATATTATGTTGACCTAAACCTATCTCTGGCATGCATCCAACTTTTGTTCATCTAATGATATGCAACATAAATGATTAAGAACTGGGTAATTAGGAAACACATCAAGTATATGTGATTCCACATCATAGACTGTATATTGGTTGAGTCTCTATTGCAAATAATAAAAAATAAAAAGAAAAAAACAATCTATCATTGATGCTATAGGTTTTCAATGGTCACATACATTCTTTAATAGAATCTGCCTTAAAATTGCGGTTTATGAGTAATATCATATAAAATACTAATTGGTGAATATAGACTCATAAAATCACTACGATGAGCTGAAACTAATGTAGGATAACCACCACATATATGTTTAAGTACGTTGTTGAATTATAATTAATTTATTGACCAAATGACACACTAAGTTTTTCTGATAGAAAGAATGCTAAACGACGCTCCAAGAACGCTCCAAGAATGGCTTTCTTCTTGAAAGTTTTTTCTTGCTACGTTTGACGCAAGTAATGGCTGCTGCTGCTAACAACGGAGGTCAACGGCCCTTCGTGGATCTAGTATCGGTGGTTCCTCAGCCTCTTCCAGAAATGTCTGTGGCGTTTCGTCTGCTGAAATCTAAGGATGGTGAAATTTTTTTCCAGTTTTCTAAGGAGGAAGTCCAACGATCTGCCGAGCCTTTTCGGTACTCGATTGTTTTGAAGTTTTTGAGGAACCGACCATCCTTGGATGCAATTCGGGCCTTCATTCATAAGCGATGGAATCTTGATGGCATTCCAGTCGTTTCCAATATGAGGCATCCTCGGAATGTTTTTATCAGAATGGTTTCGGAAGAAGACTGCATGAAGGCTCTGTCTCGTGAAGTTAATGATATAGATGGGATTCCTTACCGTCCATTCCACTGGACTCCAGACTTTAAAGAAGAAGAAGAACCCTCGATTGTACCGATGTGGATTGTACTTCCAGGTTTGCCTCCTAACTATTATCATGAATCCTTCCTTAAAATTCTTACAGCCCCTATTGGTAGATTTATTAGAAGTGATAACTCTACTCGTTGTGTTACTCGAACCGATGGTGCTCGTATTTGTGTCGAAATGGATGCTGCTAAGAAACCGTTACCTTATTTTTGGATTGGGATGCCTGGTTTGGGAACTAGCCGAAAGCAAGAAATTATATATGAAACTTTGCCGGCGTTTTATTCTAAATGTAAAATACAGGGGCATAACTTAAAGACTTGCCGTGCTGGGAAAAAGAGTGCAAGAAGTAATGTGTGGGTTCGGCAACAAGAACCGATTGTGGAGGAGCCGACGGACAAGATTAATAACCCAGTTATTGAAGATACAGAAGTTGAAACAAACAAAGCAACTGAGGAGAATCGGGTGTTAGTTGATCCCATTCTTTTGGTTGAGGTGTTGGAACCGGAAAAGGATCAAGAGGAAAATCTTGAGATTCTGGATCTTGCGAAAGATATGAACCCAGGAAGTATTGAAGGAAATTGGATTGCTCGAACCGATTAAGGGAAACAGAGTTGGAAGCAGACATGAGGGAGGGGGAAGTAATTCCTAGTTCTGCAGAAAGGGAGGTTAATGATGTTCATGAGGAAGAGGTACATCTGGAAGATGGTTCGATGTCTGATCCGGAACCTGAGAAAAATGCGAAAGTATTTTTGCAGGAGAAGGAATATCACTCGGATGTAGAAGATGAAATTGTAAAGCGAAAATATCAAAAGCGGCAGTTTGAGAAAATCAGGAGTTCCAGGCGGGTGATCACTAGAACACAGAAGTTTATTCAATGACTGGTTCAATATTAGTCTGGAATGTAAAAGGTTTAGGTACTTCTAAGAGACGTTTACAAAAACTGCTGTCTAAATATAAGCCAAAGTTGGTAGTGTTGCTGGAACCTTTTCAGAGTGTGGATAAAATCCAGAGTTTCATGCGGTTATTGCAGTTTGATAAGGTGATAACAAATGAGAATGATGGTGGAAAAATCTGGGTGTTTTGGAAAAATGAAGTGGATGTGCAGGTGGTCCGCATGAGTTCGCAGTTTGTGTCATTACGTATTACCGAAGGAGATTGTCATTTCTTGGGTAATTTTATTTATGCTAAGTGTAATAGGTATGAAAGACAGATGCTTTGGGAAGAGTTGAATTCGGATAGAATGGGTGTGGAGCCGTGCTTGTTTGCTGGTGATTTCAACGTAATTCGGTCGGATGTGAAAGGTGTGGTGGGCGTCCGCGGAATAGAGTTGCAATGGATGAGTTTAATAGATGGATTCATCAGGGTGGGCTGATGGAAATGAATTCACAAGGAGGTAAGTTTACATGGTGTAATGGTCAGCAGGGTTTATCTAGAGCTTGGGCAAAGTTGGATCGAGTTTTACTTGATGCAAATTTTCTGTCTTTATTCCCGAATGCTCATTGTTTGTATCTTCCAAGGACAACGTCGGATCATTGTCCTATGTTTATAGACTTTTTAAGTGATCCTTTCTCTTATGGCCCCCCTCCATTTCGATTTCAGCAAATGTGGGTTGAGCACCCGGATTTTATGAATTTTGTTTAAAATGTTTGGTCTGAATCGGTCATAGGTTCGGGGCTTTTTAAATTAGCTAGCAAACTTAAAAAGCTTAAGGTGGTGTTACGTGAATGGAACAAGAGGGTATTTGGGAGAACTAATAATCAGATTGCTATTCTTGAAGATAAGGTTGAGAGTCTGGAAAATTTGTTGCAGAGAGATTGGGATGATGATATTGAAAGGGAGTTAGTGAGGTGTTCTAATGAGTTGTCTTCTTGGAGGCTAAGGGAGGATATTAGATTGGCGCAGATGGCTAAAATCAAGTGGAGAATGGATGGTGATAGGAATACAAAATTCTTTCATGTTTGGTTATCTAATAAAAGGCATAGGAAAATTCATAAGTTGAGAACTTCGAATGGGATGGAGTTTAATTCTCCGGAAGAAATTCATCTTGGTGCTGTTGATTATTTTTCTGAGTTTCTTCAGAGATCTAATCCGGTAAGGGAGGTGCCTGATTTAACTAGTTTGATATCGTCGGTTATTAATGAAGAGGATTGTGTTCGGCTTTGTGGGATCCCTTCGTTGGTCGAAGTGAAAGAGGCTCGATCAACTATTCCTATTAATAGTTCCCCGGGCCCAAATGGTTTTGGCGTGGGTTTTTTTATGAGTTGCTGGGAGGTGGTTAAAGTTGAGATTTTAGAAGCTATTTCAGAATTTTTTCTATCAAAACGCCTTCCGAGATTTTATTCGGCTTCTTTCATTGTGCTTATCCCGATGGTAGATGTGCCTTCGGGGTTTGATAAATTTAGGCCAATTAGCCTTTGTTCAGTTTTCTATAAAATTTGTTCGAAAATTATTGTGAATCGTATGACAGGTCTTCTTCCCAAAATGATTTCTCTAGAGCAAGGAGCGTTTATACCTGGGCGGAGTATTTTTGAGAATATCAGTCTTACCCAGGAAATGGTTCACTCACTGAAGAGGACGACACATGGTGGTAATATAATAATTAAAGTTGATATGGCTAAAGCATATGATCGGGTGGAGTGGCACTTTTTGATTGAGGTATTGAGGTATTGAGGTGTTTTGGCTTTCCTTCTTCCTTTTGTGATCTTATTCGTGCTTGTATTTCGAATGTGTGGTATTCTGTGATGCTTAATGGTACGATGAAAGGTTTCTTTCAAGGGAGGCGGGGTTTGCGCCAAGGGGATCCCCTTTCGCCTTACCTCTTTATTATCCTTCAAGAAGTGCTTTCTAGACTTTTGAAACAAAGCTTTGTTGGAAAAAAGATTGGAAAATTTTTCCAAGCTAGAGGTACTCCTCATATTTATCACCTTATGTATGCTGATGATATTGTTATTTTTCTGAATGGAGGAAAGAAATCGGTAAAGGAACTGTTGTTGGTTTTTGAAAAATATGAAAATTGGTCAGGTCAGCAACTTAGTAAAGAAAAGACGGCTATATTTTATTCTCCTAAAATTTCGTTAGTAAGAATGAGAGCTCTTAAAAGGCTGACAGGGTTCTCTGAAGGTTTGTTTCCTTTTAAATATCTTGGGGTGCCGATTGTATTAGGGCGTCTTAAGCATGAGCATCTAGAGGAGATGATTAATAAAGTCTGGAATAAAATCAGTGGTTGGAAAATGAAATTATTATCAGCGGGTGGGCGTTTAATTTTACTTCGTCATATGCTGTCTAGTATGGCTTTACATATATTTGCAGTATTGCAGGTTCCTCAATCTATTATTAAAGAACTAAACCGAATGTTGAGCACATTTTTTTGGGGAGAGATTAATGGTAAAAGGAAAAAAAAAGTGGGTGGCATGGGAGAGTATTTGTAAGCCAATAGAGGAGGGTGGTCTTGGTTTGCAGAATTTGGGAGATATTCAAAAAGTTTTGCACATGAGGTTTGCATGGAATCTTTTGAAAGGAGAATCCCTGTGGGCTAGTTTCTTTAAGGGAAAATATGTGGGAACTTCGAGTTGGTGTCTTATTGATATGAGAAAAGGTACGAGGTTTTGAAAAATGATTGTCAAAAGTGTTCCGAGTGTTTTTAATAATGCTAAGTTGAGAGTTAGAGATGGAAATATTTTATTTTGGTATGACAAATGGAGAGATGGGGGTCCTCTAATTGATGAGTTCCAGATAGTGGGTAATCCGATGTTGAAAGTTAAAGAGTGCAAGTTGTCCAATAGTTGGGATGTGGAGTTTTTGAGTACGTTGGTTGGTCAGGATAATGTGGAGAATATTGTTGAGGCTTTGGCTGGGTGTAAGGGAGGATCTGATATCTTGATCTTGATGAAGAATGACTGTGGGAATTTTTCGACCAAATCCGCTTGGGATTACATTCGAGTACAAGGATCTAGTATGGAGTGGCATCCTTGGGTGTGGCATAAATTACTTCTACTTAAAGTTTCGGTTTTAATGTGGAAGGTGTGGTACATGGCATTAAGTGTTGATGATCGTCTTCGGCGCATTGGGATCCAGATAGTTTCTCGTTGTGATTGTTGTGATGAAGGTAATTATGAAGATTAAGATCATGTGCTACTTACAGGTGAGTTTGCATCGGCCTTATGGCATTTTTATGGATCTATTTTTGGTATTCCTATTGGTCGTACTTGGAGGGAGACGGTACAAATTTGGTTTCGAAGGGCATCTTCTAATTCTCAACTGGGAATAATAGTGGGGATTTTACCGGCTATTATTACTTGGCATCTTTGGATTAGACGTTGTACTGCTCGTATGGAGGGAAGGTTTCAGTCTATTTTTTCGGTTCGGCTTTCTATTAGTAGATGGATGGGAGTAGTAGTTAGAGATATGAAAAAGGTTAGTAATTGTTCCAGACATGATTCACAGGTATTACAGCCATTGAATATTCCAGTTTTGGTTCCTGTTAGAAAGCATTTAAAGCTAGTGGCTTGGCAAAAGCCAGCTCAATGGTGGTTTAAATTGAATACAGATGGGAGTAGTCATGGTAATCCAGGTTCTTCAGGGGTGGGCGGTATCATTAGGAATGATCGTGGTCTTATGGTTTATGCTTTTAATTCTTATATTGGTATTGGAACCAGTAATAGAGCGGAGTTGTTAGCTGTTCTTCAGGGACTCAAAGCATCTAAGGAATTGGGGATAAATTTTGTAGAAATTGAATTAGATTCGCAAGTGGTGATTTCGTGGTGGAATAGGAGAAGGTGTGGTGTGTGGTATTTGGAAGATTTTTGGGAAGATACGTTGGCTCTTATGGATTCTATGGTGTGCGTTGTTCGTCATGTTTATAGAGAGGGAAATAAAGCTGCGGAGTGGTGCGTCGGGTCTTAATTCTGAGTGGAGATTTGTTAGGGAGGTGCCTAGGGTGCTTTGTGGTTTAATCCGTTTGGATATTCTGGGATTGCCTTCATTGCGTTGTCGTTAGTGTCGTGTTCATGCGGAATGTTTCTTATTGGTTGTCCGTTTTAGTAGGTTTGTAATTTTGTTTGTAATTTTGACATCTGGTAGTAGAATTGTTTGTAATACTAGGTGTCGGTCTGTAACCACGATATTCCTCCGCCACAAGTGAGGGCTATTAATAAAATTTGAGAATGGGTCACTCATGGACATATGACTTTGGCTCTTCTATAAAAAAAAAATGAAATTAATAGAATTCGGGCAATGATATTAATTAATATGCCTTTTATAGTTAAAATCATGTTACTTGCTAATTGTCTTAAAAAAATTATAGACATAATGATGACATCCAATTGATGAAAAACTTCCTAACAGATGCCCCTAAAGTAGATGCTCCAACTACCCTCAAATCATACAAGTTACTAGGGGCTCATATTAAAAAATTATCAGATAAAAAATAATTAATAAAAAAGGAACTCAACTTGTGAATCTAGATTGGCTTATGTTTGATAAAATAAGACCTTAAAAAGGCGGTCAAGTAATAGCTCGAGAAATCCAAATTGAAAGTGGCTGAGTTCAAGATTTGAACCATATACAAGTGGTTTATAGAATTTATATCAAATGCATGGAAGTATATGAGATGAAGATAATTTTAATAGATTTTATAATAACATCATTGTATGATATGAAGCATTATTATACTATGTGAGTGCCATTTGAAGTTTTAAACAGTCTTATCTATATATATTGCTTAATTAGTTTTCATAGTTAGGTTATTCATAGAAAATGAAAACGTGATAATGCTAGCTTAACCTAGATGATCAAATATAGGTGCAAAAAAGAAATTAAATTAACATCCAACTAAGATGTTGGGCATAAAAACAAAATTTGCAAATGTTTGACCCTAACCTTGTGACAAATGATCATTAGTTGGTAAATGAACATTTACCCACTATAAGAAGAGGCCCCATCCCGTCTCAAAACACATCCTCCAGAAAACCAACAAAAACATAATTTTCTACAACAAGCTCATTCATGTCCCTACGATGCTATGGCTATAAAGAAACTACATACATTTCCCTTGATTCAAAATTAAACATGGTCTACAGAAATGTAATCAAACAAATGGCACGTAGTGATGGTAAAGTGGAAAATTCAATTTCCCAAACTATAGCATGAAGATGCCCAATCATCTTGCAGTCATATAAGCAAGAAATGCAACAATTCAAGTAGGCCAACTAATATAGAACAAATAATGCAAATACTCAAGTTATATAGGTGAGAATTGATAATCGAATCATGCATGGAATTAGAAAACTAGAGGGACAAATGCTCCAAAATTAATACATTTCTAGATAAAAAAAAATTAGAGCACATAACAATATTGGTGGATAACTTATGGCCAAAATATTAGAGTACAAAAAACAATCTTTGGATATTAGATTGATATGGGTAATATATTGAATGGAGTTGTAAGCAAACCATGAGTTTAATGGAGATCAGATTCAGATCAGAATAGGAGTGTAAAGGGATTTTCTCCACTACACAAAGCCCATTGGGCCTCGGCCCAATACTCGGCCTCAGGGACGCTGGGACCATGTCTAAAACAAAGTGTCAACCAGAAAAATGAGCTAGTGGCTGACAGGACAAGATCAGCCTGACATTGCTCGGTCACATTCTAAACCTGGGAACTTGTAAGGAATGCAGTAAGAAATACAGAAAACTCTCGGTCCACTGACTTGGGAACATCTACGGCTCACAAGAGATAAAAGCAAAGCCTGAAAATCACGCCGCATTAATGACATCACTATCGAGCTACATGTCACATTGATGGCGCCGTCGTAGAACCACGCCGCATTAAATGACTTTGACAACAGGAATAGTAGGAGGGCACGAACTCCGTGGAAACAAACACGATCTGCACCTCCCCAGACCCATTGTATAAATCAATGTTATGAATACCGTACCGGATGTTGTACCGGTCAAGGCATTGGAACGAAATATTTCGATACCGGTACCGTTTTGGAATAGTCGATATATAAATAAATTATATATAAATACATATATAAATTATAAATAGTCTAGTCTAAATTGGGGGTTAAAAAATAAGCTTGTAGTTTGAAAAAAAAAAAAAAGACTGGCCGAAATATCGGTCGGTACGAAATAGATATAGTACAGCTGGTACGAAAAATTTTGGCCATACCGGTCGGTACGGTACGAAATTCACAACTATAGTATAAATAGCAAGCCCCAGGTACGAGGAACGCTCTCTGATTCCTAGACTATTTCACTTATTTACTAACTTCCAACAATATTTACTAACTTTGGTATCAGAGACTCCCCGACCCCAAGGCCACACTCTCCTAGTTGCCTTCCCCCATATTTTTTGCAGGCCCATCTTTGAAGACCTAAATTGTCGGAGCTTGACCCAAAGGCGTGTGAAACACAATGCTAATAGTGGCACCATCTATGGGATCCTGTAGATCTTACATGTATTTCATATACCTGCGACAACTCATTCCGAACAGCTCAGAAGAGACATGGAGGATGCCATAGAAGTAAGATTGAAAAACATGGAGAAGTGGGTAACGAAGTTAACCGACAAGGTGCAAACACTTCGTAAAGAAAACGAGGAACTCAGTAAACCTCAACAAGTGCAGGATAGGGAAGTAAAGTCCAGCGATAGTGAGCATGTGGGGTCCCTGAACACACAAACTGGACCAAATAGGGAGGAGGAGCAGAAGAATATGTAGGATAAGCTCCGTAGTCTTAAAGTAAAATATGAGAAGATAACAAGGAAGATGGATACATCATCATCAGTAGACCAATTGCTCACCAACACTGATCTACCCTACGTGGAAGAGGTGATGGTTGTGCCCTTTCCACCAAAGTTCAATGTCCCAGCCATGGAAATGTACGACGGAGGAAGAGACCTTCTAGAGCACGTAAAGACTTTCAGGGCTTATATGACGTTGCATGGCTTCCCGAGCGAAGTGGCATGTAGAGCATTTCTGCTAACCCTGAAGGGGCTGGCACACGTATGGTTTGGGTCTTTGGAGCCCGAATCTGTAGACGGTTTTGGCGAGCTAGCCAGATTGTTTTTTACTCAGTTCATGTTGAGTCAAAGGAGGCGGTGCCTGGCGACGTACCTTCTCACCATCAAATGGGGGAGGACGAAATCCTAAATTTCTACCTAACTCGATTCAACAAGAAGCGCATAACAACTGACGACCAAGACGAGAAGATAACATTAGTGGTGCTTCTAGGAGGGGTTTGGTCGCGATCCCAATTTATGGCTGAATTGGCAAGGAGGACTCTCCTGACGTTACAGGAATTCATGGACCAGACCAACAACTTCATCAACGCAGAGGACACTCTTCGACCCTGACGGAGTCGAGAAGGAATGAGCTAAAGTGAGCAGAGAAGAGAAGAGGGCGAAGGCCTCGACTAAGGCTAAACCCCACAAGAAGTCGGAGAAGACTTCCCAAGACAAGGGGGAAATGGCCTTATATTAGGCAAAATTGGCAGTTGACCTCCCGAGGAGACATAAATCCACGTGTCCCCCAAAGCATCGGAATCCCTCGATTGCTGCAGCTTCAACAAAGTGTATCTATTGAAACGACGCGAGAAATAAATGCCTGCCTAACACGAGGTCATGATGAGAGAACCGAAGAGACGTCATTCAATGCAAAACGTAACCATCACCGTACAACCCTAAAAGTGGGAGACCAACCGTTGCCCAACTCAAAACAAAAGAGGCCGAGTAGTCTTGCAGTGCAAGGACTAGAGGAATGAAGAAAGACTTCATTCCCCATAGATCTGTCCGAGGAGAATTGATGGGGTAACTGTAAGGGAATTTTCCTCACTTCACAAAGCTTATTGGGCCTCGACCCAATACCCGGCCTTAAGGTCGTTGGGGCCATGCTTAGAACAAAGTGTCAACCAGAAAAAGGGGTTAGTGACTGGCAAGACAAGATCCACTGACTTGGGAACATCTACGGCTCACAAGAGATAAAAGCAGAGTTTGGAAACTACACCGCATTAATGACATTGCTACCGAGCTACACGTCCCATTGATGGCGCCGTCACATAATCACGCTGCATTAAAGGACTTTGATAGCAGGAATAGAAGGAGGGCACGAACTGCATGGAGATAAACATGATCTGCACCTCCCCATACCCATAGTATAAATAGCAAGCCCCAAGTACGAGGAACATTCTCTGGTCCCTAGACTCTTTCATTTATTTACTAACTTTCAAGAATATTTACTAACTTTGGGATTAGAAACTCCCCGGCCCCAAGGTCACTCTCTCCTAGTTGTCTTCTCCCATATATTTTGCAAGCCCGTTTCTGAAGACCTGATTTGTCAGAACTTGACCTAAAGACGTGCGAAAAGCAATGTTAACAAGGAGAGAGATTTTTCATGTGAATATCATGACTTGATCAATCTGCATAAATGACTTCCTTCATTGATGTGTATTGAAATCGATGTCAAAACTTGCAAAATTGGTGAACTGACAATGTTTGGGGGAAATTTGGGGTTCGTCATTGTTTGGGGAAAAATTGGTGAACTGGACATATATATATTCTTTTGCGTCAAAAAATTGGGCACAAAAGATAAAATGTCTGTTGCAATAGTATGAATTGTTTTTTGCAATTCAGTGAAATCACTGCTTAACATATGAAGCTTGCTAGTTTTTTTGCGTCGATATAAATACGATGCAAATACAAATAAATTGACGCAAATGTAATTTACAATGTTCACATTCAAATGAAATTGGACCATTTGTGTTGTTAATTTGCGACGGTTTTAACAAAGACGTAATAACTCTTTTGTCGTGGTAATTTATAAAATGATGGAAAAGAATTAGACACAAAAGACCATTTCTGTTGTAGTGTCCTTGACTATTAAGTAAGACTAGGTAGTAATTACCAACTATGTATGTGTATATATCCACATAACAAATTTTATAAATCGGGCCGGGGTACTGTCCTTCTTTATAAAAAAGATCATAACACATTTTACTAGCAACAAAATTATTTCGGTACACGTACAATATGCATGCGAGCTTCGCTAGCTTCATTAATAATTTGTGGAAAATGAATTCAAGAAAGATATTATTCAAAGTCGAGTAATATCATTGCCATAAGGAAATATAAATTCAACTGGACATATAATTTGTTCCACAACTGTAGTATACAAAAGATACAAAACCTAATCACAATACACTCCGAACAAACTTTCTAATATATATCAAATCAAGCATGAGTACTACAGCTTGTCTCTCAAAGCCAAGCAGTAGTAGCTACCACATGATCATGATCATATACTTAAATAGCAAATCAACGAATTAATTATGTGTATAGTATCAATCTTATATACATACATACATAAATATATAATAAATATATAATATATATATGTATATATATTTCATAGGAAAACCATGCTGTTGTCGATCTCATATCTCATCTCTTCCAAGTTTGAAGGGACCCCATTTTCCAAACTACTTTCTTCCAAATTCATGCCCCATAAGAACCCATATTCATCATGATCAGTACCTTTAGAGCTAATTTCGTTGTTCATGTTGTTGTTTGTGTTTTCTTGAGAGAACTGAAGAAGATTGAGTAGGGAATTGTTTTGGTTTTGGTTTTGGTGAGAGGGGTTACTTGAAGCAAAAGAGGTGATTTGGTTATACCCACAAGGCACGGTTTGGTTAGAGGGATGATCAGGAGATGGAGATAAAGTTATAAGCGAATTAGAGACACATGATGCTGTCGTCTCAAACATAAGCTGTGGGCTGAGTTTGGTGCTGTCCTCCAAGTTTGGCGTTATAGCCTTGCTTTTATGAAATACTCTACACAGCACCCAGTCTTCCTGTCATCAGAATATATATAATTTGATGATAATTAGCGAAACACATGATGATCTGTAAGCAGAAACATGACATGCGCGCATAAGTAGTACATTTTCTCCTGAAACTATTTACATACATAGTACGTACGTACGTACGTAGCATCCTTTTAATCTCACCATGACCTAATTTTGGATAAATGTCTTGTAACTTATCTGACAAAGGAAATGGATAAGTTCCATGCATGCACCCTCTTATAGCATATACTTCCCTTCTATTGAGCTCTAGCATGATCTCTCTCTCTCTCTCTCTCTCTCCCCCTCTCAAGTGGCAACACATGCAACAAAGTCAATGGACAACTTTCACGTCCCCTTTCCTTTCAGTGTCCTCTGAAAGATGCATGAAACTTTTTTTTCTTTACATAGGATTCTCTCTCTCTCTCTCTCTCTCTCTCTCGTATATAAAATTTTGTTTTTCTGCGTGATTGCGTGTAGTTAGATAAAGAATATTGCTTGAAAAATTAAAGGAGATTGAATCAGACCTTAGGAGGCATATGTGGGGTCTCCAACCGAAATTCATGCATGATCCAACCGGTTTTGAACCCATTTGGAGCTCTGTTCCTATAAAACACCAAAGTCTTTCTCATCCCTACGATCTCGCGTGTCCTAGGTTCGAGGACTGTTCGATCCTTCCCCGTGGCTTTCCAGTACCCAAATGTTGTTGCCCGATTGGTCCGGAAGCCCGTCGCATACTTACGGTCCCGGAAGCTGAAGAAGTACCACTCGTTTGCATTAAGCTTAGCCACCTCTGCATTAATTATATAATGTTCATAATTCATGAACACAAGCTAGCCAGCTAGCTGTAAGCAGGTTTATCGTTTAGATGAACATATATATAATAATAACTTCATAAAAAAAAAAGTAGCAGCAAATTATTATCATGTATATATATGTGTGTGTGTGTGTGTGATAAAATACAATTCACTAGGTGAGACAGCCTGCATAAAAGCTGGCTAAAATTTGGATACGTTGAAGTTTATTTGCCACGTGTACCTTTGCTTTCACGCGTTTTTGGGAATATTTTAGACTATCAAATAATATCTATGGATCATCGGAAAGATTAAATAGATGGCAGGTCTATGTCACCTTAATTAATGAGTTTCGTCTAAGGAAGCTGAAGTTCATGTGGTGTCGAATTTAAGGAAGAATATTAATGATTTTTTTTAGGACTAGCTAGTACTAAGGTTTATAGGCAATTTCATGCGTGAACCTGAGTGTTCATGACTCTCTGATCTTTTTCTTCATTTGCCTGATTAAACTATATATGTGTGTGTGTATGTGTGTGTGGTGGTGAAATATATATATATATATATATATATATAATTAATGGCTTGCAAATTAATAGTGCGGAAAGCGTCTATTCTAAATAATTATCACTAGCTAGCTCCAGTAGTTATCACCTTACGTTGATGAGATTAACATATATGGCTCGCTGACGATCGAATTAATCATGCATGAATATGCATTGCCACCTTAATTAGCTTATGAAATAAGTTTTATTTGGGTAAACCAATTTACTACTTGAACCGTAACTCGCAAGGCAAGAAGCAAGAAGCTGGTTCAGCTAGCATTCAAATTTACCATATATCTAAACATTAATCTAATTTTCTAATAATTAAATAAATGAAGAATTAGAAAAAATTTACTAAGAGATAAGAGATGTTGAGTGTTCGTTTTGGCTGCAACGACAAGCGCCCTGAAAGATCATTTTCAGTGCATGTGCTTGAAGTTCTGGTGCACATCCGGTACCATTCATATGAAGTTGGTCCTACCCGCGGCCGTCATGATCATAACGGGCCAGCTGAGCATGTGCGCCGGAACTGCCAGCGCTTACTCTCTGAATTTGCTCAGGACAGACACATCGAAGCATGGATCGATCATGCAACAGCCCATAGAGCAAATTAATTAGCAAGGCAGCAGTTTGCGCCTAAACCAGCTGAAAACTTGCAAGCATGAATTCCAATATTCTTTATGATCATGATCTTTCAATAATGCTCACTCGACAACTTGAGATCGATGATCATCGTCAAGGAGTACTATTGGGTTTGAATTAGCCATTAATTTCTAGTTATGAAGAAAACTTACAACATGATCAGAAACGGCCAAAGGAGTTTCCTGTCAGCTAATCCAATCAAGAAGTTATTAGTAAAATCAGATAAATGATTGAATTAATGGAGCTCTCTCTCTCTCTCTCTCCCCGTGAGAAAAAGAGTCCATGCATGTTTGACTGTTTGTCCTCTCTCTGCCGACATATATAGATACCATGCCTCGTACAGAAACTCAATAATTCTAATTAGTTATGATCTGTATATGATCTTCTTCGATCCATGCTAAAAGCTAGCAAGGCATGAGCCAGAAGAGTACATGAGTAGTACCATACCTCATCGATCGATCGATCGCTCAAACTTTATGATCACAATATAAACGATTGAATTCCGACGAAAATTAAAGTGACGGCGGCCGGGGAGAAATTTATAAACAACCAAAGGAAGAAGAAATAAATAAAAAAAGAAAAACTTCGTAATTAACCATGGATCGATCGAAGTTATTAATTAAGAAAACGTACCAGGAAGCTGCCATGGCTCACATGTATGCAAGTCAATTTCCATCAAAGTACCCTTCAAGACCTCCTCGTTTGCTATCTTTTTGTAAAGATAATGGCAGACCAACTCCTCATCACTAGGATAAAACCTAAACCCCGGGGGGAGCGCAGCTCCGATGTCTCTCAGCCCCATGTATATGTCGTTTTATGGAAGGAAAAAGAGTTGGTAGCAAAGAAAATGAAATGGTTTTTATATATATCTTGTACTCCAAAGCAGAATCTAGTTGGGGGTCGAGTATATAACTATATATATATATATATATATATATTACTCTATGGTAGGAGGTATATTTATGGAATATTGCGGATCGACGACTCTAGATATAAAATGAAGGAAGCTAGATATATAGCTAGCAAGCTTTGGTTTCTTTGTTTGGCCTGGAAACTGAAATATATATGAGAATATGGGTTGGTATTATATATATATATATATATATATATGTATATATAGTTAGGATCATCGAGGATAAATAAATGCCTTCACTGCGGGTTAGTCGAAGTTCTTACTGTACGTCCTATTGATCTGGCAGTCCATGCTAATTTTGTACGTAGTTTATAATATGTAATTAGGAAGTTTCAAGAAAAACCAAAGTTACAAGAAATCTTAAAGGAGTAGAAGGGATTGGTATAATATATATTATATTATATATATATATATATGGACAAACCAAACGCCATTTTATGAGAGAAACCCTCCAAAGTACTCCTTTTTTATTTGGGATTTTTCTGGACAATTAATTACTCGAGAGAGGTAAGAATCTTTATGGATACAAAGACAAACGTCGGTTTAGGTGGAGAATCACCTGCCATACACGTTGCCAATATATATGCGTACTGCCTACATATATATATATATATATATATATATAATTATACGTATATTAGTCTTTGACAATTGCTACATCCACGTAAAGAGATACTATAAAAATAAATATACTTACAAACTGATTATATATATAATTTTTATATGATACGTTAAATTTATTTTATAATAAAAATAATTTTATAATCTAATATATTACACATGATCAGGCCTACGTGATCAGTTTAATTTGTATATTTACCTTTTTAAAATTTTTTTGTAACTAAAATATTTCTTTAAGGAGATGTTTAGATTCGAAGATGACTTGAGATGAGTTGAGATGAATTGTGAATAGTAATGAGATGAGTTGTGAATAATAATGAGATTTATGAGTTAAAATTGCTGAATAGTATTGAAATGAAATGAGATGAGCTGCATGAAATCCAAACGTCTCCTAAATTTTTTTACACTAGTACTTAGGCCAAATTTGCGTGTACGTACTCATCGTTAATTTTATAATGATCTTGTGCTTGAAAAAGGACAAGCTGCTAATGGCTAGCTTCTAATTCGATCAAGAACCCCTTTGGATTTCTTGCCCTCTAATCTTCACGTCACTTTTCTTTTTGGATATTTATATATATAGTAAATTTCCTTCATGGATGTACAAATTAAGCTTAATTCGCGCGCCATTGATCAACACTATGTTCACGTGACTTTATTACATATTGTGCACTATCTTCACGTCATGACTTTATTAAAATTAATTTGTGAAAATCCAATTAGCTTGATCCATGTACGTAGAATATCCTTGCGTTAACTTATTCTCCTTACGTATTTAATTTCGTGCCATCGGTAAACGTGCAATATTATCCAATTTGTAAACGGTTTTTAACAATATACGCAACGCATTCTATAATATATTATACAATAATATTATAAAATAAGAATATTTTTATAAAATGATATTATTTTTATAAGATGTTTGATATACACATAATATATTACACAACAATATTATAAAATGAAGATATTTTTATAAAATGATATTATTTTTATAAGATGTTTTATAAAAATACCCCTCATTTAAAATATAATTATATAAAATATTGTGTGTAAATAATTTTCCTTTTAACAATTGGCCGCCGGTAAACAATATATATATATATAATGGATTTACTTAGCATCTCATCTCTTTACTTATATTTTTATTTATAAAATTTATTTTATTAATTTTTTTAAATTTAAAATTTAAAATTAAAATTTCATAATTTTTAACGTATCATATAGAAGTAAATTTTTTATAAATTTTTTTTAAATATATTTAACATTTTCCTTAATATGAATGACAGCACATTAAAATAATTAAGCTCAAGAAAAATCATTAACCATGAACTCAGAATTCATGAGTCCCACCTGTTACATTAATCATTTTCGATCACAGACCAGACGGGAGTACTAATTTGGATCGACGCATGAATTCATCATCATGTGGGGCATACAGATTCTTTGGTCATGGGGTCCACTAATGATGAAGGACATCAGGCCCCATCCATTAATTCTACACCTATCTATCTATCTATCCATATATATATATATATATATATGTATGTATGTATATATATGGATCATGATGATTCATGAATTTTGTGGTCTTTGAATTGGCCGGGTGCTGTTCAGTACGTAATTAATATTAATATATATTAGAAAGCCAATAATATTAATTAATATATAGAATTAATATGCTAGACGAAAAGAATATCATCTATTAATTTGTCAGTGTATATATATACATACGTATATATATATACTAATAAGATATTACGTGCCTGAGGCACGTATGCACAATTCAAAGTATTAATATATTTTATTAAAATAAAAATAAAATACATATATCTTATTATTTTATTATTAATATATATCATAAAAACTATTGAAAGATAAGTTATTTGTAAATTATTATAATATTTTCCTATTATAATGAATATGAAAAGATAAATCTACATAAATCTGTTTTCCTATTTTAACGTATTTTCAAATTAGAAATTGAAAACATGATTATTATTATAATAAATCTGCTTTATTAGTATATTTAAATATATTAATAGTGAAACAGAAACCAACAGAAACTATAAAAATAGCCATAAATATAATGTAAATAAAAATATAATTGTATTCCTGTATTCTGTAATTATTACAAACGGATGGGAAGTTAATGAAAATTAATATATTCCATTAAAACAAGAAATTTATATTAAAATAAGAAAATTTTATTTCATAAACTCTTTATATATATTAGGATATATATATTATGTACGTATGTATATATATATGCAATTATATGTGTCAATGTCGAGACCATGATGGGACGATCGGGGCCGCCGGTCACAATGCATGGGACTGGCACATGCTGATCAGAATTAATGAACTAATTATATTAATGCAGCTCAAAATTCACCATGCATTTATTGTGACAGATCAAAAACACGTTTATTCATGTACTAATGCGCTACGTACCTAAGAATTCTTCAACTAGGGTTTCTTGTGCAATAGATTAGTAATACTGTTGGTAATACAGAAAATTACTTATTTATAATCAATTAATTTTAATAAAATAATTATTTATAATTAAAATTGATTATAAATAATCTTTTAATTACAATAAATTAATTATAAAAATTCACTTTTGTTTATAGTGTGGATATATAATAGGTTATTTTTCTACCATTCACCTAATTAATTTATACATGACACACACACAGTACACACACAAGAAAATTATTAAAAGATCATCGAGTAATTTGTTGGCTATGCATTTCAAATGATTGAACTAAGAGTTTTAAGGGAGATGATGATGATCTTTTGCGGTCCTTTTCCATATAATTGACATAAGGATTAACTGATCACACCAAGCTGAGATGATCATCATGACTACTCAGGTCAAGCAATGGGTCGACATTCATGAGTTTTCTTGAACAAGTTGTAAACACTAGACGTACTTGCGGTGACAACAAGCTGTGGAGATCGATCATTATGACTCATGTAGTCAGCAGCTAGCTACCTTGGTGCAGCAAATTAATCATGTTTTTTTGACAATTTTCTCAGAAACCTGGCCTAATTTGACGGGAGTACCCAAACACATGATCATGAAGCCTAGCTTAAGACACTTGTAATGTAGAGCGCATACTAAGCATTATTATAGCTAGCTAGAGAGTTGTTGACGTGAAAGATTATTCTGAATGAAATCATATATATATTATATACACATGATATGCTTTTTATAGAGATTAAAGGATTAATTGTCCATTCTGGGATTAGGGTTTTTTAATAATTTCCTTATTTAAGGAGGGGGGTTTTTTTGTGTTAGCTGGTCCAGATAATCATGTAGATCAGGATCATGATCATGATTGATGGATATAATGTTGGAGAATGAGTGACGGTTTGATATTCCTCGATCTATCTCTTAAGAACCAATAATTTCTAATTTCTTCTAATTCCTTAATTTCTTCACTTTGAAAACGTACTACTTTTCCTTGAATTATTGATCATTTCCATAACTTATGAGTTTTAATCAATAAAAATTAAATATTATATATATGTATATACACGCGCGCTAATTCTATATATAAATTAAGTGGGCCCAATTAATATGATTAATCTATACATAATTGTGTATCCAGTCAATTAAGATTGTATAATATCCAATCAAAACCTGCCAACTAATTAAGCATGCATTGGAATCAATTACGTGGCATCCCTAGCTAATTTTCCTTCTTCTATTTTGGGGTACTATATATAGATTGTCAAAATCAATTCCGTGGCCCTACAATTTATTATAATCTCAAAGCTATGTATCTATATATATCTCTCCAACAAATAAATAAATACACACACACACAATATATATATATATATTTTTTATAATATGTACGTATATACGTACCCTTTCATCAAATGATTAATATATATATATATATATGTTCTAAGATTTGCGGTGTGAGAGTACATTGATCACTAGCTACGTACAAGAAAACCTTTTCAACTATTTTATTTTTGTTATATTTCACTACAAAAAAAATGACCTTTTGCGACCAGTTATTTTTAGCAAAATGACTATTTACAGTTAAAATGAGTCTGTTTTCGTCGCAAAACAATTGTCACAAATACTCGTTTTTCTTCATGTAGTGTATTCACTCTTTGGTTATAAAGAACTATCTTCGATCAGTTAAGAGCCAGAATTATTAATATTGTATAAAGTAATTATACATACAGTCGTGGAATGCGCAAACGTCGTGCAGTCGCTTTAAAAAATAGTGGGGTCCACTATTAAAAATTAATTTCTTTTTATGTAGGTCTCATATTTATTCACTTTTTTCAAAACAACTGTACGGCACTTGCACACTCATGACTGCAAGTATCATTTCTCTATTGTATATACATCGTACTATATATGACATCAAACGAGTAATATATATATATATATATATATTATATTGTATATATTAATCTTGTGTTCGATCTTCTACGTCTCTCCCTCTCATTTTTCTACTAATTAGGGAAATAAAGAGCTCCTGTAAGTAATTATATACTTGTCTCGATCGCCAAGAATTCAATTCATAATCATGAGTATTTAATATTAGAAAGCATATTTCAATGGGAACTGAAATTAATAATTACTTTGACATCGGAAGAGAGAGAGAGAGGATCATCTTTCACTCTTTCTCACATTAATTGGTTTAATGAGACGGCAAGTACCAGAGACCACCTTTTATCTGAAAATCATGCTCAATCTGAAAATATTAACTTGTAATTTATTTAGAATTGGCCATTATTATGAAAAAACGCATGTCTTCTCAAAAGCTTTCTTAAACATTAATTAGTTAGCATTGAAATTGTAATTACGTTATTTAGCACTACCTTTTTTTATATAAGAAAATGTTATTTATATTTATAATTTTACTTACATAATCATACAAGTTAATGTGTCAACTATTGAAAAAGGCAAAAATTTTAGAATCCGAATTACAACAGAATTAACACAGATGAAATAGAACTGCCACTCAATATGTATAATATTATGTGTAAAATTATAAATACCTACAAAGCTAGTAGTTTCTCTAACTGCTCCAGAATAACAATAACATGAAACCTAGCTCATCTCTATCAACAACGATAGCTAGCGCCTAGCTAGCCTATATACGTAGTTTGCCCATATTTGAGTAATGTTATATACAGTTGTGAAATATGTAAGCGTCGTGCAATTATTAAAAAAAAAAGTGAGATCCATTATTAAAAAATTTATTTTTTTTATGTGGATCTCATATTAAAATTGGTCATAATTAGCATATGCATGCATCATTTATTCATACTACTAATTTACAATGTCTTTAATTTCATGATCTTCTAAAAAAAGGTCGATTGAAAACATATATATATATATATTTAAAATAAAAAATTTTACTCATCATTTTCATATCACGCACATACCATACAAAATTTTTTATTTTTTTTATTTTTTTATTTTATCAAATGTGTGGTGTAGGATGATGAATAAAAAAACTCAATTAGTTTAAGAAAAACAAAATAAAAAAATAAGCTCATATATAAAATAAGAGTAATGCTATATACAATCGTTGAATACGCAAGTGCTACGCATAATCATTCTGAAAAAAAGTTAGATCTATTATTAAAAATTAATTTTTTATCACGTGAATCTCGTATGTATTATTTTTTCTAAAAAACAATTACACAGCCCTTGTACATATACATTACGACTGCACGACTACAAATATGATTTCATGTAACCGCGTCTCATTAGAAGATTCGGCGATAGCTTGAAAACGCAGGAAATTGATTTCTACAAGCTAGAATAAGCTGCTGAATTCATTGATCACGCAGAGCTAGCCTTGATGTGATTGGGAATCACGAAATATTGCTAGAAAACTGAAAATAATTAAGAATAATATATTAAAACGTCGGTAGTTATAATAATAATAAATAAATAAAGAACTCATTCCCTCCATAACTAAACACATTTAATAATTAATGGAGTAATTAACGAGTCTCTTGAGGGTTCCTTATACGTACGTACCTGCGTATATAACAGTGTTTGAATATATATTTATAAATAATACACTCATCCTGTCATCTGTATTATCTATATTATATATATATATATATATATATATATATATATATATATACGCACATCCAAGAATTATGAAAAGCATATAATTGCAGGCCAGCCAGCGTACCCTAGGCGGGGCGCGACGTGCAGGTGGCTATAGCTATATTATATATATATATATATATATAAACACGAGTAATATTAGAGAAAAGTCATTATAATAATGTATATTTTATACTCACTACGTGATTGCTTCTAATTGATTATTCCCAACACTCATTTAAGGAGATGTATAGTCTAGATGATGTTATATCATGTATATAAAATAAATGCTCAGTGACTTCTTTTTATATATATATATATATATATATATATATATATATATATATGAGATATGATCAACGTGGGGTTTCTAGGATTAATTATGGAGAGAAAACGTGTATGGGGAGGTTGAGGTTATTGATCACTAGATGCCACGTACCTTACTAATTTGCGCCGCAAACGTTACTGGTTACAGATCGAGTCATGACAGACATACAGACAAGCAAGAGAGAGATCAGAGCGAGAGTACAGCCAAAAAATAGCAACTGCTAGCCATGCTGCATGCATAACTATGATCACATGATGATCAGAGGCAAAATTATTTATTATTTGAGACCCACGTTGCATGTGTCATTAATGACATCAGAAATTAATCAAAACACGAGAATACGGCCATACATATCATCGATCGCTGCATCGATCATGCGTTATTTGCAAGTAACATATATATATATTAAGCCCCCCAGGCTCCCAAACGCCAGCCTACTGTCGGCCTTCATGTAAATATGGCTAGCTCATGTTGACTTTGTACGTATTAGCTCTAGCAGCTAGATATGTAGATATTTCAGCTAAACACGACATTCGTTTTCTACTGATCACAAGCTGCATGTTTTTTGTTTCTTTTCAGTTTTTTTCTTTGTTTTGAATCTTTGTGAACCAAATCTCTCGCTGCTGTTCTGGAATTTCTTGCACTTGTTCTGATTCATGTTGTGTATTTTTCTATTTTCGAAGTTTTCCTTTGCCTAACTTTCCACCTTCCCAATCATAGAGATATCAAAACAGTTGCCACCTCCGATCTATGATAATTAACTAGAATCCAGATCTACAAGCTATTTTTCTGTCAGTACAATCAGACGATTTCTGATGATATCAGTTTTGTGTTCTGGGAGTTCATAAAGAAATGAAATTGGAAAGGAAATTAGAATGAGTTAAGAAGGAATGGATTAGACTAAACTAGCAGCTGGGAATCTTTTCCTTTGAATGCTTAAGATAGAAAATGGATTACCGGAAAAGAAAATCATATTAGCATCATGCATTTTGTTATCTTTATTAGTTAAAGATTAAAGAAAGACATCTCATCCATTTAATTTCATTAATTAACTGGCCTCTAATGTTTCATTCCCCGATTTATTTTCTTCTAAAAATTACTACTCCCTGCAAGCAAAAGAGAGTGGCCGCCGGGTTCTCATCAGTACCAGTACTCCTTTTCATTTCATTTTCATTATTACTTCCAAATTGCCCCTATATATCCAACGCCAACGGCGCCCTAATATTACTTGCAACTTCAAAGAAAGTGAGTCTTCAGTCTGCAGCACATGAATACAAGACAATCATCTGAGAAATTTTACATGTTGAAGATAGACACAATAATGTGAGAGAGAGAGAGAGAGAGAGAGAGAGAGATCAGATGCGTTGGATGCTGTCTGGCCATTAACAAATTATTTCGAGGGCTGCATCAATCATTTATCATGGGTCTTATAGTACGTACTACTTGTCGATGATCAATGATTATAATTTTCAATGGCCGACCATCGCCATCATTTTAAACTCTTTTGAGGTAGATCATGTACTGGGAAGATTTGGACATCCTTAATAATTACTAGCTAGCTAGGGTTTAACTGTGTTGTAAAATATTGGCTCCATCGAGCAGTCATAATTGGCTTATCATTTATATACTAATATTCCAATTCTGAAAATAATCTCCTTCGAATCTGTTGTGTTGTGGGTAGCGTCAGACCTAGCTACCTCTGTACCAACAACTTGAACCTGACGGTCCTGATGATCATGATCACCCAATATTGTTTTCAGAAGGGAAAAGCTTCAGTTTATCGGATTAGAAATCAGTGTTTTATATAGATTCAGCTAGCTAGTTCTATTTTCTATTCCAATTTAAAGAGGTAGATGTGATCAGAAGAGGATCAGGAAGTCAGCGGCCGCCTGAAGGAGAGGAATTATATAAGTAATTGTAGGTACAAATTTTAAATAAATAAGTTTCATATAAGTTATTTGTAAAATAGTAAATCTCACTAATAAAGAATAATTTTTTTATACTTTTTTAAGTGAGATCTACTTTTTTATAAGAACTTTTCTATTTGAAATTTATACAAATCATTTCTCTTAATTATAAGTATTACTGAATTAGAGTAATATTGTTATATAACTCTTCCGCAAATCTTTTGTAAAAAAATGAGACTCACAAAAAAAATAAAATTTTCATATTTTTTATGGTGGGATCCACCTTTTTATAAAAGGTACATGCAAAACTTGTACATTTGTGACTTGTAAATATCATTACTCACTGAGTTAAGGGTGCGAATTCATGATTGTGTTGCAATATTAATGATACTTTAAAATTTTAACACGATCTATATAAATAATGGGTAACGCACACAACACATTTATAGGCTATTGATAGGCTATAAATTCTTATTGGGTGAAGTTAAACACGGGGTATTAATAGGCTAATAACTCATTCACAACTTATAGACAACTTTAAATATAATAATATTTCTTATTAAATTTAACACATAAAGTAAAAAGTAGAAGTCAAAATAAAATTTAAAATAATAATATTTTATTACATAATTGTTTACAAGTTGTTATTTAGTAGTAACTTTATCATTTCTCCTTAAACACAACCCATGTCATATAAATAAGTACTTGAGTTTACTCGTATATTTATTTTTATTCAATTAACATAATTTCATATATACAAATCATTAACAATTGCAACTAGAGTCGTGATTAAGTATTTTATGATCATCTACAAATTAAACCAATAATTAATACATAGGAAAATTAATAATTCCACTAATATCACATATTAACAAAAAAAACTAGTAGTTTATTGAATATTAATAGTATTAATATTATATCCTAGTAACATGATAAAGACATATAAAATTAAACATTTATAGAATTTGAAAAATAGAATTTGTTCGAGTTATATGGGTTGATCCGCAATTAACCAATTTATTAATCGTGCCCCATTTTAATTAATTCAAACCCATTTATATCAAGTAATGGTACTCATAATTCAAATTCTTATCATTCTGTGATATGATATTAGATGATTGGAGATTAATTATTATATTTTATTTGTGAATCTATAATCTAATGTTACATTATGGGATAATAAGAAGATTATGAGAAAAGTGATGATGAATAGATTTTTTCGTATCCCTATGCCGATCGAGTTTCCCATGACGTACAAAAAAAGAACTTTGAACTTTGAAGTTTGAATATTAATTTTCAATCCTCGGATATATATATACGGCGAGTGAACTGGCAGCAATTAATTATATTAATTTCAACTTCTAATTAGTGCATCAAGTTGACTGCAATGGTTTGAATCCGCGTCTAGCTCTTTATAGTACAAATTTTCTAATTGAAATTCAATTCAAAGCAATTATGCAAGAGGCTAGCTGGACTAGAGGTGACAATTGATTGTGCTAGCTCAACTTAATAATTGGTTTCAAACGAAAAATATAAATTACATTTTCTATATATATATATCATGTACGTACACTCACATGATATACAGATAGATTGGAGGGAGAGAGAAAGAGAGATACTTGTATTATTGGATTAAATTAGAGCAACTAATTTATAAAAACACTTGTCAAAAATATATATATTTAGACAGAGTGAATACAGTATTCGGCTAATAAGATGGCATTGGACCTAACTATATGTTAAAATAGTACTTAATTTAGTTAGTAATTATGCGTTTGGTCTAACTTGCATGTACAGATCATCAATAAATTATAAACTAGTACTACGTACGTACATATATATGTGCATGGATGCATGGTTGGCGCCTAAGCATGCACTATATATAACACTTTAATTAATTTCTCTGTACATCATTTTAACCAATATTATTTGTAACACCCAAGCCAAAACCATTTTTTTTAGTCATTACACCACCCAAGAGTGGCCCAAACATTTCAAAATTTTACCCAAAACCCAAGCCCAAGAACCAGGTAAGATTCTATGCACGCCTCCACACCATGCACGTTCCTTTCCCACTACATTCACGGCAACAATTTCATATATAGATTCACGTATAAGGATGTTGTTTTTTAGTTTTACAAACTATGGTTAACACACATTCCCCATAGGTTTCAGGAAACAAACCTTCGACCAAGAGGCAACAGAATGTCATTGCCAGCCATCAGCAAAACAAGTGAGCCTCAGGATAACGCCGCCCAAAGCCACCGTGATACCCTTCTTGCACACCACACCCCACGTACTAAGATCACCCTGCACGAAGGAAGCCACTAGCCCCACTGCCCAGCCCACATGAAACCGGCAACCACCTTAACTCTCCCCCATAAACTGCAGCCACCCATGCACAACGGCAACAAGCCACAAATTGCACTGTTGCCCTCCACGTCCAGGAAGCAACAAACAAGCCACCTCAACATGCACTCAAGCTTCCGCCCTACACCACCGTCGCCCAGCCATCGAAAGCAACCAACGGAAGCGCTCTACTACGCTACACCAAAACAGAGTAGTTCCACAACTTGAGCTAGCCACCATTGCATCTCAAGAAGCCACTACATGTCTCCATCCCCCTCCGCGACGTCCTCACCTGCAAGGAAAGTGCCGCCGGGCACCTCATGCCACCCTAAGCCACCACTCTCTCTCGATAACCTCTCTTTTCTCCCTTACACCTGCTCTCTCTCTCTCTCTTTCTCTCTCTCTCTCTCTTAGTGCTCTTCCACCTTGCTGACCACCCATGATTGCCACCTAGTCCCTTGCTCCGCCCCACACCTCCTTCCCTCTTGGTAAGCCTCAGCTGTACCACCCTCTGTTAGTGTTTGCTTTATTTCCAAAATAGGAAAGATTTCTTTTGTCCCCCCGTAAAGCTTAGCAACTTATGCCCTTTGAGTTACAAGCCAAAGTTTGAACTTGTATTTTTATGTTGGGCATTATTTTTACCATGGGCCTCAGTTGGTTTGCAAAAAATTAGTATAATATTTTTAGGTGGGCCTAGTCTCACTTTTTATAGTACAAAGTTTTATTTTACAAAAATATTTTAGAATTAATATATTAGTCGGAGGAATTAAATGGATATCACTGAAATTTGGGAAGTAATAATATTTTGGGATTAAGATAATTTTAGACATTTAGGAGAAATATGTTATTTTAGCATTTTAGGTTTAAGTATCAAAATACGTGTTCGATCAAAAATTTACGGAAACTATGTGACTATTTTATAGATGACAATTAATATTTGCTCAGCGCTGTTGTAGAAAAATTTTAAAAAACTAAGAAGTCCAGGTAAGCGGGGTTCGTTTGCTAGACTTTGCACTAAAGAAATGAATTAAGGTCGATTTTAAAAAAATATGCATCTTTTGTTATGAAAAGAAATTTGAAACAACCTCAGTTATTTGTTCTGCATTATTCATGAAATTTGTATGAAAGATAAAAGTATTTTTGACATGACTAGTATAGACATGAGTAAATTTTTGGCATTCTGTTTATGGACTATGCAAAAAGAGTGAATATGAAATTTATGAACATTTGTGTATGTGATGCGAAGATGTTCTGAATCTGTTCAAATAATAGTAGTCTTTGTTTGAATACACATCATTTGGTGATAGAGTGATTTATGTTCTACTTGGCTATCTGCAGATGCACAACCCTACCACAGGGGTTAAACATGATCTTTATTCTAATATGATGACGATGATGCTTAGTTATGCTATGCCAAATGATACTTTTGAATAAGCATATTTCTGAATTTTCGCTCTAATATTTTTAATTACATATTCTGATTCTGCATTCAGAAACTAAAAATATTGTGTTTTATATTTTAAACTCTATAAATGCTCATGTTTAAATTCTAGTATATGTTCTATGCTTACTGAGTTGTTGATAACTCACCATTTATCTCCACAATATTTTTCAGATAATTTTGATAATTCAACTGAAAATCAAGAGTAGTAAGTGTTAGCAAGATTTTATGATAATAGAAAAATAAGTGTCAAATGATACAAGTATTTATTGGAGAGTCTTATTTAGTATATTTATTATTTTCTGTTAATTTGGTATTTTGAGTTATGGATATTTTCAAGTCTTTGTGGAGATTTTAATTTATTTTATTGAAATATTTATTTGACATCTTTGTAGAGTAACCAAGATATTTGTATTGGATAAATAAATTAATATTTTTATGGATCTCTGGATGATATATCATTGTGTTATTGGAGATGATTTTAGGTAATATTAACTAACTCTCAGGATCTTCGAGACCGGAGCGTTAATTGTTGCAAGCACTTTAATTAATTAATTGTAACTTTGGGTGGATGGGCTTGCTTAGTTTGGCAAATTATGAACTAGGTTGGCAGTAGAGCTGGAAATCATTAACACACACCATGATTATTTAAAATATAGCCAATGAGAGAGTTAAAAGAAAATATTTAATCCGGCACTGTATATGAAAATAGGGGTGACAATATATAATATAACTTATAAATTATCTTACACAAAATGAGTGAGTTTGGTCAAAATAGGTTAATCCAATAAGAAATGATTAAGAACCCGCAATCAACTTGTATAATATGAATAAATTTTATTTTTCCAATTCTATAAATGTTTAGTCTTATATGTCTTTTTCTGTAGTTGGGAATATATGTGATATTAATATTAGTATTTGACTACATTATATCTCAAACTATTAAACTTTTTTTTGTTAATATGTAATTTTATTTTATGAAAATTTTATTTTTCTTATATATTATTGGTTTAGATATTGACAATAAATTATTTTATCATAAATCTAGTTGTAAATATGAATTACTTATACAGTTATCATTGTATTATATATGAAATTATATTAGTTGGGTCACAAAATAAATACATGGGTCATGTAAACTCATTTATGAAATGAGTTAAATAGGTTGAAATGGGTTAAAGTGGTCATATCCAAGTTAACCTAATAAAATTTAATTATTAAATGGGTTAAGCGAGTCATACGTATTGTGTCACTCATTAATTAAACGAGTCAAGTTCATATTGATCCATATATACTAATTATACTCATGACTTAACACGATACGAACATGAGTACTCATGAACACTAATTGTAGTACCTCACCCTAATGAAAAAGGCAAGAAATGACTCTAAGAGGTTTTCTTTATTTGGAAGACATATATACAAGAGCGAAACAATCAACTTACTGGCCGTATTGGAAGAGCAAAAAGATTCTTCAGACCATTGCTATTAAACAACTTTTCATTATATTAGCATGCACCAACGAAAACGTAATCTCTACTCTAATTTGATAAGGGTATGTATATACGTTTCTAGTTAGTTTCGAACTCATCTTCTGTAAATTGGATCTATATTATTATAAATATATGCGACGTAAGGAACACATTATTTTGATTTAAATCATGCGGATGGATCGTAAATTAAGTTTTTGTGTATGTGTGTGTGTATATATATACACACACATATACATATATAGTTTTGGTTTGGCTCCTTTATATATTAGGTAAGGAAGTGACCATATTTTGTATTTACTTCAAGATTTTTGTAATCGTCAACATCACACATGACATGTATTAATTATTAATTGAGAGCCGCCATATGTAATTAATTTACTAATTAAACCCCAAATGATATCCATATATACATGATATATATAATTTATAACTACAAAGTATACGGATTAATCGAATCATATTGCATGCATGCATGCATGCAGATATATATGATACTATGCACGAATATATATAGTACTGCAACAAAGACAAAAACAAAAAACAAAAAGATCAGTGTGATTAAAATTTTTGTTGTTATTTGTCATGTGAAAGACGTCCGTGGATAAGAAGATTCTACAAATTAAATTATCCTAGCTCTGATATTATTTGATGCTGACACTGCGTACATGATTTCGAATTATTTATATTAATTTAATTAGCATCCGGCATGAAAAAATAATTAATTAATTCGATTTACTCTCGTAATTATCTTATATCATGTAGATCATCTAAGATCATGAAAGATGCATGTAAAGGTGATGTTTTCTTTGCATATACGATAGCTTTATTCATTTTTTTCCCCTTTTCTATTATAAGAAAAGGGTCCCAATTTAAGTCTTGTCATCCTAATTGAGTGGCGTATTCTCCCTACGTATGCTTTGTTTTATACCTACGTACCCATCTAGTTTGGGATGATCAGTTCAGAAATCTTCTTTTTCAAGTTTCCATTTGATGCTAAATGCCATCAAATTATTTGTGGTGCACCCGAAAAAGATGGCTTTCAACTTTTGCCACTTATCCTTTTTTGTATAATATGTGTAATATTAGATACAGTCATAAATTGTGTAAGTGTCGTGTATTTCTTTTAAAATAATGAGGTTTACTATTAAAAAAATTAATTTTTTTTATATAAATTTTATAATTATTAATTTATTTTAAAATATATATAATATTTATACAATCTCTAAAATTATTTTGATATATATATATTGCTGTAAAAAATAGGCTAATGGGTTATATAGGGTGTCTTTTTAACTTTTAAGCATGATTTTTTTGAGTCTCTATAGCCCATAACTTACTCATAGGCTGCCGAGGAAGCTCAAAAATACCCACCAACCCATGGCCCAACCAGTCTTATGTTTGATTATTGACTCTGGCCCATCTATGTATTTAGCTTTTAAACCTCGGACGCTCTTATCGTCACTCGAGGGTATGTCTTCCCGAGCATCCAACATCATCGGATGACCTTTCAAAAAAAAATCATCGGATGGCCCCTATGGTCACCAAGAGGTGCCAGGTGGCCTTCTAAAACTGGCCCAGCCCGGTTCGAACATACATACTCGTAATTGAAGCAGAAACTTGAGTATAGTTTCGGAAATTCAAGAAACTCGACGTCCCCCACTCGTATTTTCCTTCTTTCCACCTTCCGTCATCGCGTGGAGACTCTTCACACAGACAGCACTCTCGGCTCGCCCTCTACTCCGAAATCTTCGGTACGATCCCGCTTCCTCGATCTGAAACCCTCGGGCTTCGCGAAACTTACTACAGTCTACACTACACAATTAAATTTATATACAATGAAGATATAGCACGTACATCAGTACATGTATAAAAGCGCTTGTGTTTACAAGTGTGTGTATGTATAGCTGAAGTGGCTTTTGAATTGTTTATTTGTTATTGTTTTTGAAGGAATGGCCAAAAACCTCGGGGGATTTCTGTTGCTGGTTTTGGCGATTTCGATCTGCGAGGCTGCGTCGATCTTTCAACCAATCTCAGATTCCCACCGATCTGCAGCCTTGGAGCTCTTCACGCCCGCTGATGAGTCTTTCGGAAGGTCAGTGAAACCCTAATAACGCCCCTCATTATAATAAATTCTTAACTTGTGTTCTTGGTTTTGGTGGTTTATGGTTGATGACAAAGGTATATAAATGTATAGAAGATGGAATTTGAATCGTCTGTGAGGTGAACTTAATTAGGTAGTCCTGAAAATATAAGATTTGAAGGTCTATATAACCGTAACTGAACCCTCGACAATTCTGTGTGTTGGTAATTTTCTGGTTAGTTTATTTGAAGCAAATCAAGCAATGGAGAGAAAATTAGATTTAAATCGCCTTGGGAGGTCAAAGGTAGATAAAGGTGTCTTGGGAGTGTATTAATAAGATGTAAAATTTGATTCTGGTGTCAGTATGAGGACGTGCCTTTTACAAAATGGCTGTGTACTTGAATACTTACTGGATTAGAATCATTGTTGGCCTTCTAGTAAGCCTTTTGTTTCAGTTCTGGTAGCTTTGTTGCTTATGTGAATAACTTGAAATAACTGGAACTCGAATAATCTTAATGTAGCCTTTGTCCTATCTTTTTGTATATTAAGCATCTTAATTTAACTAATTATTTTTGCTTTGGATTTGAATTTAATGATTGGAGTTTTGTGGAGATTAACCATTTGGGTTGTATTTTATGCTACCAGCTTAGAAGAGGCCTATGAGGCCTTAAGAACGTTTGAGATTCTTGGAATCCAAGGAAAGCCTGACATAAGCACCAGTTCTTGCCAATCTGTTTCTGAAACTCTCGTGTCATCATCTTCGACTACAAATGGTTTATTCCACGCTCTAAAAGTTAACCGCATATTGAAGTGTAAGATTGATGAGGAAATCTTCCAGGTATCTCGTGGCCCTTGCTCTGATGTGTCGTTTGCAGCTTGTGAGTCATTGCTTTTGAGTAATGTGGCAATAACTCACTCCCAATTCTTAATTTCAATTTTCTTCTAAAGGGCATCGCTTCAAGACTTAAAGCTGTTGTCAATGATGGAAATTCATTGCTTGACTTCTACTACTCAATAGGAAGCTTGGTACTTGTCAAGGTAACAATTACATGTTTGTGCAGGATGTATTCTCTCTCCAGTTTTGATGTTCTGCGTAAGAATTTTAACTGAAAGGGCATTGTTACCCTTCAGAGGTTGTTGATTTTAAACTTGCATGCTCTTTAGCAGCTTGCATAATTTTGATCAATGATTCTAAGACAATTGGTTTATCTGATTTTTGGTGCAGGATCAAACTTCTGGAGTTGATGTACTTCTTGGTGATGCTAATGGAATATTCCGTTCCATTAAGGTTCATTTCTGTAGCACTTATTCCTTTGCATTAGTTCTAAGGTGGTCTAGGTACCATTGGGGATAACCCCTGGAACTTGCCATGTCAGACCAGGCAGAGCATCTGTTTCCAACATACTGGAAATGATCCTACTCTCTCTCAAATTTCCATCCTTGATATCTTTTCTGTATCCCATATATAATAAAAAGACTTATCTTCTGAATGTTTGACCTTATGCCCCTTGCCACTGGCAGGCTTTGAGTCAGAGTGATGGAAGGTGGCGCTTCAGTTCAAATAATCCGGAGTCTAGTACCTATGCAGCTGGTAATGTCAGGAGCCATTTTACCGTATGATGTTAGTTGTATAAACTTTGTTTTATTACTGAGTTTAGGTCTTAGGCATAATGGTTCTCAATGGTTGTATTTTGATCACTTAGGATTTGCTGAACTGGGTTACACTCACTACCTGTAATCACCATGCTTCTTTCAGGATTAGCCCTTGAAGCACTTGCGGGAGTTGTGTCGTTAGCATCTTCTGACATTGACCACTCATTGGTAATACTATTTTTTCTGTTCTTTGTTTTGAGAGAAGCTTTGAATGTTTTATGGATCTAAAATAATGGTCTAGTATTGTATTATTTATGTTGATCAAGGCATCTTTAGTTCAGTTACCTCCCAGAGATGAGGGTTTGCATTTATAAGCATCAAGCCCTATTTCCTGAATTTGTTTAGTTGCTACAGCTTTTGTAAATTTGACAGCCTTCTTTCTGATGAACTCGACATCACACACACACACACACACACACACACAAGAAGTGTTTTAAACATATATCCATGAAACTTAAGGATGATATTTCACCAAAATCACATAATATGGTTGTTTAACGATTGCCTTTTAGTTCAGGTAGTTATAAGGCCATGCTTCTCATGTGTTCTTGACAAAATGTTAATATGGTTTGAAGTTATTGATTTTATTTAATTATTTGCAAGTATTACTTAAGTAGGCCAATATTAGGTAAGATCTTAATTACCCACCCTAGTGGGAGCTATTAGTTTCAATGAGAATTAATATAAAGGTGATATTGAGGAGAATCTAATAGCCGTTTTAGGGTGAATTGTGTGATTGGTGGTAATACACTGCTTGCAGTGGCAATTTTTTAATTTGACTCCTCTCTATTTATTACCCACCCGTGCCTTCTTACTCAGCCAGGCTGAGTTTGAATGACTTAGTATGGCGATCAAGGCTGGAAAAATGTTATAAAATGAACTCTAATTTTCCAATATATATGTGTCCATTTTCTCATGCTATTAGTATTCTGATGAACTTATGTCACGCGTGTGCACACAAATATATCAAATCATGCTTTATCTGTTCTTGTCTTTGTTAGTTTGTTGCTTCTAATACTGGTGTCATCTACCATTGTTTATACTTTGATATTCCATTTCTTACATGCGGTTACAATTGGCAGATTGTTACATTAAAGAATGATATAGTGAAGCTCTTTGACAGTCTTGAGAAATATGGTATGTGTAGCTCTGCCTTCAAAATTCCTTTCTATTTTGATAATTCTACCCTTTACCTTCATAATTTGCGACTTTATATTTATTGACTGTCATTACTTGCCTTACTGCTAGGACTTACTAATAATATCTTGTCTATAAGTTCTTACAGATTTTTTTGCATCTACGTAGTTATCCTACGATTGTGATTTGTTGATTAGGAAGTTGTTCTACACTTTGCTAGCCTAATTAATATTTCTTGTTTATCATTTTAGCTTCACCATGGCTGACTTTAGGTGATATGGGTCTGAATTAGGAATCTTATTTGTTTCCCAATGGAGATAGGATTTTTTATATTTTTATATTTTTTAGTTAGATGTGCTTGCAGTGAATTTTGCTACATATGTGCTATAACCCCAAAAAGAATAGTCAGTTTTAAGCTTCCCTAGAATCATTTATAAATCCTAATTTCACCTCTTAAGCATTCAATATGCGACTTAGCACTCATGGCCACCTTTAACTTACCCACTTTATGTAAGTTATCTAATGGTTGACCTTACTAGGTTGCTCTAATACCGTAACTGAGGAAAAGCACTAGCCACAACCGTGCTATCATTGAAAAAAGACTAGTCAGTTTGAAGCTTTCCTATTATCGCTTATAAGGTCCAGTTCCACCTAGTAAGTAACCAATGTGAGACTTGCACTCATTACTAACTTTTAGCTTACCCACTCAAGTAAGTTATTCCTTTTTCATGTTACAATTTAAAACTGAGTAGCGGTTTTAAAATTTTAAATTGTGTTGTTACAATTTTAAACCTCCACTCAGTTTTTAGGGGGTAGAAGTGTCATTTGTGTTAGATTGCATTAGTGATAGGGATAGGATCTTAATAAAAAATAATTTCCATAAATGTGAGAGGTGTTATGTTGTGGATGAGCTGACTTACCAATAAAAACCATGGTTGGGCTTGTGGACTTGTGCAACGCCTATTTCATTCTCATTAATAAAGTTATTTTTACCCATAAAAAGAAAAATTGTGGATGGGCTCACTTGAATTCATTAGTAAATTGCTTGTTGATAAGGTTTCATTGCCCTAACTTGCCCATAACATCCATTGAAAGCTTCAATGGGTGCTATGTTTTAGGCTGTAAATGTTACGACTAAAGGAATACTTAATGGTTGCCCCCCCCCCTCTCCCTTGTTGTTCTTTTTTTTTTTTTTTTTGGGGGGTGTGCTATATTACAGAATAAGGGCGACTGTTGGAAACAAATTGTGATACCCCATTCTAATAAGTAATAAGGGTAAGTGGTACCTGGGTCTTACTATTTGTATACTTCCTGTGTACCTGGGCTTTGCCTATTCTATGAATACAATATCTTTGATTACCTATCAAAAAAAAAAATGATAAGAGTAAGTGGTATATGGGATCCCACATTGCTTGAGAATGAAAAGTTTTTGCTTTTTATAATGTTCCAATGGAGCTCTAACTGTATCATTGACTAGTCCTTTTAGAGTGTAAGTCATGTGACTTGGGTCTTCTATTGGGGCATTACAAATGGTATAAGAGCCTATCCTAACCAGAATTGTAGAACTTGAGCCATGCCACCTACGACAGATTGGCCTAACGAGGATGTCAGGAATATTATAAGGGAGGGAGATTGTGATGCTCCATTATGAGAAGTGATAAGGGTAAGTGGTGTATGAGATCTCACATTGCTTGGAAATGAGAAGTTATTGCTCTTTATAATGTTCCAATGGGCTCCAATTGTATCAGTGATTAATCCTTTTGGACTATAGGTCATGTGGCTTGGGCCTTCCATTGGTTGGTCATGCAGATGGTTTTACAATGCTGAAAACTGCACTGGCTGAATTAGAGAAGAAAAGGTCAATATTGGGAGAGGTCCCCATTAAGCTGATACAAATGGATGAAGGGTAGCAATATGACCTGTTCTTTAGCAGAGCTAATAATCAAGTGTATCTCGGAGTTGTTTGAACATTGTCTTTATTTGCTGAGTTCAAATGTGAATGTGGGACAGGAATGACCTCTTTTGGTTGGGTGAAGAGAGAGTTTGCATCGCTACATCTTGCAGCTCCCAAAAGGAGGGAGACTCTGCTTATGGTAACTTGTTGTTGAGCATCATCTTGGATAGTGAGTATGGTTCATAGAGTTGTTAATGACTTTTCTCCTAAAAATTGTACACACAATTCTCAACTTTGTTATATGGAAAAAGTGGCCTAAAGTTGGTAGGTTGCACCTTTTGAGTATGATTTTCCATAGTATGATGTGCTTGCATTTTTTGACCTGTCTTTGCCTGCTCTCATTAAATCGTCAACTTATTGGCATGGTTACTGATATGGATAGAATCGTATTTCATGTATGCATTTGCTATGTCTTCCACTTTTATAATTGACTTGATGGTAAGTTGATAATCTACGAAACACGATGAGTCCTAAATTTTGGATCTTTTGAATTCATCTGTTGTCAATATTCATTCTCATTTCTACCTCATTTAATAGTGCACTTAATTGACTGGATCACCTGTCTGTAGATGATGGATCCGTTTATTTTGATGAGAAACTTGTTGATGCACATGAGCATCAAGGTCCTCTTTCAACTACCTCCTCAGTTGTCCGAGGGTTGACAGCATTTGCATCTGTGATTTCAGGAAGTATAAATGTTAGTGTGCATGCTCTTATTGTGCAGGCTTTGTTTTCCTAAACTCCTGTTAGACTATCTGGTGATGCTTCACTTTTGATTTTGCAGCTTCCAGGCGACAAAATATTGGGTTTGGCCAAATTCTTCCTTGGAATAGGAATTCCTGGCAATTCCAAGGACTTCTTTAACCAAATAGACTCGTTAGCTTGCCTGGAAAGTAATAGGCAAGAGCTTGCTTGGAAAGCACTTATAGTTTATTATTTCTTGCCCTTTTTCGGTATCATATTTATATGATATTATTGCATTTTTTTCTAAGTGAGGGTTTTATGCTATAGCTGTTTAACTAAAACTGATCTTTGAGAATATGGTGTGATGTCTAAACATGTACATGTGCATGTGCATTTTATAATCTTTTATGTTTTTGAGTTTATAATTTTCCTTCATTGCTCGCTGGTTGGGAAATGATTGTTTCTGGAGTTTTACAACATATAGTTTGAAATATGTGCTGGACCTTTACATATTGTACTTTTTTTTTTTCCTTTGACCAGAAAGTTACAAAGTGGTTTTTTACCTAATACCAATGTTTTAATTTTCTTTTGCTGGTGCAGGGTTTACGTCCCACTGATTTTATCACTTCCAGCTACAGTACTTTCATTGACCAAGAAAGACCAACTGAAGGTATGCCATTTATCGAGATTCTTACAAATTTTAGCAAATGAGAATTGCTTTTCAATTTGAATACATGGTTTTTCAATTATTTGGCAGATGCGTAGGTATCAAGCTGTATATTTTTTGCCATTTTCTCTGTATGCTGATTTGAAAATTTCAAGCACAATGATGGTACCCTAAGCACAAAGGTTATCATTGAATATTTAGAGAAAGCCTGACCGCTTCGCCCTCACTCCCCCCCTTTTCTTGATTTTTCTTATAATATCATTGTCAATATTAATCAAGTCTTCAAAACTCCTCTCTTGACTTTATTATTGAGTTTTGTCCTAGTTGTTGGGCATAAAACTTTGGAATAAATTATCTGCACAAATTTTATGGGATGGAAAATGACTTATCTGCACATATAAATCAGTGTGAAATCACCTTCATGTGGATATTAATTGCATGTTTGTCACGTTTCATTCAGCCTGCATCTGTTGATGTCTGTACAAATTGGTGTATCTGCATGCATCTCTCATCACCCTTGCATCTAACTTTGTTTACTGTGTTCCAATTTGCCATTACAGCTTTAAGGGGCTACTGTCTGGTCTTTTGGTTTATAGAGCTCTTACATTAAACTTAAAAATTTGCTATTTGTGCTTTATAACATTTGATCAGGTCAAAGTAAATACTGTGCTTGGATCAAGTGCGCCTCCTCTGGCAGTGAAGCTCGTGCGAGCATTCATTTCTGGTTCAAAGGATTCTTCTGTAATTAAGACCCAGGTAAGTAATGACTTATTTTTTTGGCATTTTGTTTGTTTATTATTGCTCTCTTACCCAAGCGTTCATAGCGATTTAATACTTATAAAAAAATTATTGCTCTCTTACCTGCATTTGTGTGCTTTAGATATCATCTGAGATTTTTTGTAATGAATATCATCTGAGATGTTAATTGTCTGATTTTTTTAACTTGGATTTATGCTTTGTTATGTGCAATAATAACATAGGAACTCAAGTTTGACCCAGAAAATGCAGTACATTTCTTAGATGTTTTGCCCAAGAGTATTGATGTTGGAACTTACGTATTTGTTTTTGAGGTAACCTTTCTGCTTTTGGGTTCTAAATACATCAAGACTTAACCACAACTGATTTTCAATTCACACATGTTGAACTAAACATTTTTGTAGATTGTTCTTCATGATTCTGTGGACAAAGAAGTTTACACGACCGGTGGACAAACTCAAGTACCAATATTTGTTACTGGAATTATCAAAATTGACAATGCTGAAATTGCAGTGCTTGATAGTGATCTTGGCAGCATAGAAACCCAGACGAAGTATGTCATTGCCTTCTATGTTATTTTACAGGAGATTACTGATGATTAGTGACTTGTTTGTTGGATTCATGTCTTCATAAGGTTTATCCAGAGTCCAGACTCGCCTTTTCATGTTACTTTGATATATCATGCTTTATCCCTCTACATTTATGTTCTTTTTATTGTCTTTTTTTCACCTTCCAGGATAGGTGTCTCTCTTATATGCCCGCTGTGTGCTTGATTTGTGCCTTTTATGTTATAAATAAAGATTTATTACTTGAAAATCATGAATTTTGCTTCATGCATATAACTTTCTTGGTGTATTTTATATACCTTGGATCCTTTCAGGCTTGATCTGGCCAGGGAAAATGCTGCATTATTATCTGCAAATCACCTCCAAAAACTAAGACTATCCTTTCAATTGACCACTCCTCGTGGGAAGTTCTTTAAGCCACATCAGGTGCTTTTGTTTTTCCCTGTCCGCCTCTTGAATGAATTTTTTCCAGTATTTAGTTGGTTGAGAAGTTCGTTTGCCTGCAGGCATTTCTCAAGTTGAGACATGAGACCAAAGTTGAACACATCTTTGTGGTGGGAAACTCTGGCAAACAGTTTGAGATAATTCTAGTTAAGTTTCTTGGATTACTTGTTTAATTCCAGCATGTTTATAGCTGATTTTAGGAAACCACACACACAAGTGCACTTCTTCCATGTGATGATATCTGGAATAGATAAAAGGTGTTGGGCGTATGTCCTCGAAGCATTATGGGCTGTGGCACTGGTGGACCATGCTAAAAGGTGTGGTCTATATATTATTTTCTTGCTCACCCATATGTCTGGCAATTGTGTGCAATATGACTTGACCTTTTTACCCTTTTTGGCCAGAAAAAACTATTCATTGTCTAAGTTATCAGGCCTTCTGTTGGAAACTCAAGTTGTTAGAGATGCTCTGGCTAAATTCTTGAAGATAATGTAGTAGATATGCGTATTCATGCGCATGGAATTCCCATATCATGCTGATACACACTTAAAATTTAAATATGGAGTATGCATTTCTGACATGGTTCTACACTTGAAAGGAAGCCTCGGTATGCATTACAGCATTAATTATTAAATATGACATAGTTATGTAACGTTTGCTTGGAAAAAATTTAATCTTTTTGGTCGACATACTGGCTCTTTTTGGTTCTAGGACACTGAAAAGCATATGCCTAATCACAGTAGGGACTTAATCAGGAATCCATTGACAATGGTTCTAGATTATTGTCCAAGTGTTTCTCTTGGACTAAAACATATGTTCAGATTTAAAACTTTGTTTCAAATTGCATTTAGATACCTCCAGCATCCAGTAGCAAGCTTATTAATTAATGAATCACTTATCCAACTACCCATGATCTGGAAAATTAAGATTCTTTGCTTTACTCATCTTTGACAATTTATTTTGCAGGATTTTCTTGGACTGGTTGAGAAGTTTTTCTATCTCTCTGGCAGATATGACATCCAGTTAACTGTTGGTGATGCTATCATGGTGAGCATTGCTTTTCATCCCAAGTTTGTTCTCTCTAAGTACATCACTGACAGTCCAAGCAAATTTGTTGATCTCTTTTCCAGGAGAACTCTGTTTTACGGGCTGTTGGCCATGTCGAACTTGATCTACCCGAAGCACCTGAGAAGGCACCCCAACCTCCTGCACCTCATGTTGATCCTTACTCACGATATGGGCCCAAAGCAGAGATAACCCACATCTTCAGGACTCCAGAAAAGCGTCCACCCAGGGAACTCTCTCTAGCTTTTTTGGGTCTTACCCTCTTGCCATTTGTTGGATTTTTGATTGGGGTGAGTTTTGCATTAAGAATTCTTATTCTTCTCAGTATATTATTTTATCTGAAATACCATGTGCTCAAAACTATTGTTGGCCTCTTCAAGTTTGACAACACCTTGAGCCCTAGAGGGGGCAACACCATCCATCATATGTATGGAAATTGTGCCTTAACTGGTGGCTAAGATCTTGTTACTTAGATGTAACAAGTTTTATACAAAGAAAAACATGGTAATTCACTTTTAAGCACCAAATCTGTCCTTAAATAATCTTCTTTCAACCGGTTTTGTTATTTTCTAGCTGAGAGTTTTTGGTTCGTGACCTATTGTTCTAATGGCATTTATGGACTGTCATATATATTTTCCAGACATTCTCACTTGTAAAGGTGAATCACAATGACACTGGTATATTAAGGCACTAGTGTTCACTGGCTGATAGTATGACTGTCACTTTTTTCCCTGCGTGATAATGTCGACCATTTTAGAGTTCCAAATAGTCTTCTTGGACACTAAGTGATGTAAGTTAACCCGGCTTTGATGTCTTCAACAGCTATTACACTTCGGGGTGAATCTGAAAAACTTTCCCACTTCAGCAGTACCTGCCACGTTTGCCATCCTTTTCCATATTGGCATTGCAGCAGTTCTTTTGTTATATGTGCTTTTCTGGTTGAAGGTATGTCTTTTACTTTGTGCTTTCATCTGCCCTTTTTGGACATCTCCCTCCAGCTAGCTAGCTTCTATTAATTCCACCCAGTGATTTTGATGGCCTTAGTTTAATACGTGGACACCCCTTCAGATTCATTGGATAGAAGTCTTATCATCAATTCTTGAATGCTTAAATTTGAATACATTCTGAGACTGTTAATTAGGTTTCTTAATGTTCTTTCTTCAAAGGGGCACCAAAATAAAGAGACAGTTAACCACATTGATGGATTCTTTGTATATGCTCGTGTTTAATTGTGCTTATTTCATGTGCAGTTGGATCTATTTACAACATTGAAGACTCTTGGCTTCTTGGGAGCTTTCTTGATGTTTGTGGGACATAGAATCCTTTCCCATCTAGCCTCTACATCGGCCAAATTGAAATCTGCCTGAAAGAGATTTTTTTTTTTTTTTTTTTTTTTCTCCCCTCGGGAGATCAAACGAGAATGAGGAATTTTACAAGAAACAGTGGATGGGTCTTCAAATCCAATTTTGTAGGACCTTTTTCTGGCAAATTATGTTTTATGTGTGCCTTGAATTTTAGTTTACGTGATAATGACATTCTTGCCAACATCTACACCACCAATTCCTTCATCACGACACGTGCTCCTATTTTCACAAAGACCATTACCGGCGACGGTGTTGCTTAGTCTTGGATGGAGAGAACACTGAATAGCGTCAATATTTTGGACAGAGACTGGGTTTTCTATTCTACGACGGCAATTGATATGTTCTGTTTACAACTTTGTTCGATAGACTAATGCAGTTAGTCAGATCTAACAAAATTTTACAGCTTTTATCATAATAGATTAGTAAACTGATGCGGGTTGTTTGGGTTATCCTGTTATGCCTTAAAAAGATGCGAAAACTATCGTTGATTGTTAGAAATCAAACTTAATGCAACCTACTTTTTTTTATTATCATGCAAAACAGGTGTTAACAGAAAAAGTTACTTGGCTGACAGTAAATTTTGAAAAATTATTAGGTTATATTAATGTAGCAGTCATCCAATCACAACACAATATGTAATTCAAAATGCTGGTGCAAGCATCAAATTTAGCTGATAACATTCCATGACAGGATGAGAGTACCGCATGTCCTTAATATATGAATACCTAATTACTCAATTGGATGTATCACTTGAATTGCAACGAACAAAGGTGCTTTTAACACAACCATCCTCCCTCATCCCTCACTATAAGTGAACTCAAATGTCTGGAAGTAAGTTTTTTAACATCACTAAACATTTAAAGTTGATGACAAGGTTGCAGAGAAACTACAACACTTTTCCATGCAAGAAGCTTCAAATTCAGATCGAATCCAAAACAGGACAGTATATCGGCTGAATCAATACTTTTGAGGTGGCTGCTGGATTGGCAACAATCCAAAACGCTTCTTCAGAAGAACTCTTTGCCTTGAGTATTTGTCATCCGGGGAGAAACGGGCTGCAACCAACAAGTGGAGATAGAACTCGATTAATGGAAATTATTTGTTTTATAAGTAGAGCTTGATTAATGGAAATTATGATGAAAACGGTTGCATAAAGTAAATAGATTAGGGGTCGAGATGCATGCTTTTTCCCCGTCAAATGCCTACAGAATACTCTATCTGCTCTACCATTCACTTTGTTGAATCTTACCGGAAGCTTTTTTACAAGCACCTACTACCCATGCTGCTGTTGAGGCTTCCAAAGCATAATTTGGTGTCGTTTGCTTCCCTTATAAGTTAGAACTGGTACACAGTTAGAAAGGTCTTAATAGTCTCCTTTTCTTTTCTTTTTTTCCCTCTTCTATTGTGACACCCTAAGGGATGCCCAAGCCACGTCTAGGCCAATACTCCAACAGAACTAGTCAATAGTACAATTATAGCCCTTTGGACTCATTATAAAAAATGAGAACTTCTCCCTCCCAAACAATGTGGAGACCCATTCACCACCTATACCACTCAATATGGGGTATCACAGTCCCCAACCCTTAAATTTTAGGTGGAACAGCTCAAATCTCATATTTCTGGTTGAGATTGGCTCTGATACCATGTGTAACATCCTAAAGGAGGCCCAACCAACATTTGGGCCTATACTCCAAAAGACTGGTCAATGGTATAATTAGAACCTTTTTGAGATAACTATAAAGAGCAAGAACTCTCCCTCCCAATCATTATGGGATCTCATTCACCTCCTATACCACTCAATGTGGTGTATCTCATTTATCCCGACAAATTCTATGTGACAACTAGGTCAAAGAAATAGAACTATCACTACACTAAAAACACTACGTGCCATAGCCTGATATAATGAGGTTTTCAATACAAAATGAAGTATGACATTGAAGCAGATAAACAGCACACAAAGGTCGCACCAGCCTTCATACCCTCCAGATACGTCATATAAAAATATGCAACAATACGATGCAAGAAGAACGTAAAGGGATGGCATGATAAGCACGTGGACTCAACTGGCATTGTATTTTGGTAGATAGAAAGGATGATAGTTAGATGAAATGCACAAATAGTACCAGAATCTATGCAACAAAACCCAAAAAAATGATTCAGTGCATCTGTTTGATTCAGTTGAGGACATTAACTACAAGAAGTAGGCTGATCAAGATAACACAGCAAGATAATTCCAGGCAATTGACTTGAACAATAGTTGCATCTGTTGTTTTACAAACATGTCTGAAAAGAGCCACTAGCAGTCTACACCATAACTTTCCAGAGCTTCACTAATCAATTATTTATTTACATATTGACCTCTATACGTCTATCTACAGTCTATTATCACAATGTTAGTGAACAGGCAAAACAAGAGTGGCCCAATTTACTTTCGAATAACATTTGCACACAAATGCCCATACTAGTCAGAAAGAACGAGCAAGAGAGCACAGTTAATGTAATGTCCATACTATATTACCTGGATGAGCAGATTGTGTGGCCAGTCCCAGTGGCGAGTCTTTCTACATGAAGCAAAGAACATGAAAGTCAACACAAAAGAGCAGAGTAGGACAGAAGGTATTAAATATTAAATACTAAACAATGATGTTAATATATAGGGAAAGTCACATAAATCCAGAACAAAATATCAAGCCCTTGAGAAATACAAAGTTACACTTTTGCATATGATGTTCAGGATGTGTTTCAGATAGCCATGCCACAAGATCAGACACTGAATACATTCTGTAAATAATTTACGTGCAGCAGCCACATGTGCTCATTAATTTTTCCAACCATTCCCAAAGGTCAACCAGCATATTGATCACCAGAAATACATTTAGTTCTTTTTTTTATAAGTAATCAAGTTGTATTAATAAAAGAATAGGCAAAGCCATGTGTAGCAGTGTTTTAAATTTCGTACCGTACCGGCCGGTACGGCCGAAATTTTTCGTTTCGGCCGTCCGGCCGGTACAGGTATGATATATGTTCCGTACCGGTTAAAATACCGGCCGTACCGGCCGGTACCGGCCATTTCGGACTAAATTTCGGCCTGTACTGGCCTATATTTCGGCCGATACCAGCCGGTACCGGCCGATATTTCGGCCTGTATGTTTTTTTTTTTTTTTTTCATTTTTTCAAATTACAAATTTATTTTTTAACCCCTAATTTAGACTAGACTATTTATAATTTTTATATATATGTATTTCTATATAATTTATTTTTATATATAATTTATTTATATATCGACTATCCCGAAACGTTATCCCGAAACGCTATTCCGAAACGGTACCGGTATCGAAATATTTCGTTCCAGTGCCTTGACCGATACGACGTCCGGTACGGTATTCAAAACATTGATGTGTAGTACAAAGAATGCCCTAACTACATAGGGACAATAGATACAAGGAAATCATGGAAATCTTGGCCAATAAAATAAACGGTAGAGGCCCAAGTACAAAGGGTTCTAAAAAAGAAAGCAACAAGTTCCTCCTTCGATCTCTCTTTGTCCTCGAACGTCCGTTCATTGCGCTCCTGCCATACACACTATAGGAATCATTTTCCATATCGCCTTGATCTGTTGATTTCCTCTTAGATCAGTCCAACTAGCCAAAACCGCTACTACTGTCTCAGGCATAACCCAACCCAAGTCTAGTCTGCTAAATACCTCATTCCATAACCCTCGAGCTACTTCACAGTGTAGTAGAAGATGGTCCACAAATTCCCCCCCATTCCTACACATGCAACACCAATCTACGATGATCACCCTTCGTTTCCTCAAATTATCCGTTGTGAAGATCTTACCCGAGGAAGCGGTCCACACAAAAAATGATGCTTTGAGAGGCGCCTTATGTCTCTGAATTCTTTTCCAAGGAAACTGAATAGGGAGCTGATGTGAAAGGGTTTTATAGAACGAGCGAACCGAGAAAACACCACTTGAAGGTATCCACCAACAATGTGTCAGCATGCTGATTATTCGGTTTAAGCGAGTACAAAAGCCCGAAAAAAGCTGCAAAGCTGTCCATTTCCCAATCATTTGCCGACCGGCTGAAATTGATGTATCACTGGATTTGTTCCTCTACTATCACCATGACATCCGCCACTGAAGCATCTATTTCATTTGCAACCCTAAAGAGATCAAGAAATAGATCCTTCAAAGCACCATTACCACACCAAGAATCATATTAGAATTTGATCCTAGCCCCATCTCCTAGGCATAATCGTGAATGACGAGAGAAAACCCCCCATCCTTTTCTTATATGTTTCTACAACCCCACTCCATATGTCCCTCTCACTTCATCGGTACACCATCCCCCCCCCATAAACCCCCATATTTGCTCCCAATCACCAACTTCCAAAGGGCTTCTGGTTCTTTATGATATCTCCACAACCATTTGCCAAGTAGCGCCCAATTAAACAATCTCAGATTTCGAATACCTAACCCACCATTAGGGAGAGGACAACAAACCTTCTCCCACCTGACAAGGTGGAATTTAAATTCCTTGCCTATCCCACCCCACAAGAAGTCCCGCTGTAACTTCTCTGTACAAAGCGTCACACTTGCTGGAATGGGGAACAAGGACATGAAATAGGTCAGTAAATTAGATAATATACTCTTTATCAAGGTAATCCTACCACCTTTGGACAAGTACATCATCTTCCAACCTGCTAATCGACGCTCTACTTTCTCAATGACTGAATCCCATACAGAAACCGCTCTCGAGGCGGCCCCCAACGAAAGGCCAAGATATGTCATAAGGAGTGAGGCAATCTTGCACCCCAGAGTATTAGCCAACTGTCTGATGTGTTGAACACCTCCAATAGGCACCATCTCTGATTTATCCAAGTTCACTTTCAACACCGAAGCTACTTCAAAACAAAGTAAGAGAGCCTTTAAAACTCAAACCTGATTATAGTCTGCCTCACAAAATATAAGAGTGTCATCTGCAAACAATAAATGAGAGATTTATAAATCCCCCTCCCGGGGATCCAATCGAGTACCCAGTCACACGCCCATTAGAGACCAGGGTTATGGTCATTCTGCTCAAAGCCTCCATCACAATAACAAAGAGTAACGGGGACAACGGATCTCCTTGTCTTAAACCTCGAGAGCTATTGAAATAACCTATTGGACTTCCATTAATCAGGACCGAAAATTTCACAATAGATATACACCAACGGATCCAAGATCACCATTTCTCTCCAAAACCACATCTCCCAAGAAGGTCAAGAAGGAAATCCCAGTTAACATGATCATATGCCTCCTAAATGTCTAACTTACAAATAATCCCTGCATTACCAGCTTTCAGTCTACTATACAGACATTCATTTGCAATGAGAAATGCATCTAAGATCTGTCTATCTTTTACAAAAGCATTCTAGGGCTTTGAGATTATCTTTCCCACAACCTCACTAAGGCGTTTCACAAGTACCTTAGAGATAATCTTGTATACCCCATTTACTAGATTAATGGGACGAAACTCCCTAATCTCCTCGACCACAACCTTCTTTGGTATCAAAGCAAGAAAAGTGGCATTCAGGCTTTTCTCGAATTTTTCAACCGAATGGAATTCCTGGAACACCTTCATGAGATCATCCTTCAATACATCCCAACATGTTTGAAAGAAACCCATAGAAAACCCATCAAGACCTGGAGCCTTATCTTTAGCCATTTTTCTCACCACATCAAAAACCTCAGACTCCTCAAAAGGCCTCTCCAAACGGTTACCATCCATAGGCCCAATAGAATCAAAAACCAGCCCATCAAGCTTAGGCCACCAACCCTCCTGCTCAGTTAGTAGTTGTTCAAAAAAACCAACCACATGATTATTAATCACCTGTTGATCCTTGCAAATTATACCATCAATTTTCAGCACCTCAATATTGTTGGATCTTTTACGATGGTTGGCTACCCTGTGAAAAAACTTAGTGCTTCAGTCTCCTTCTTTCAACCATAAAGCTCTAGACTTTTGCCGCCACGAAATCTCTTTTAGTAGAATGATCCTCTCAAGGTCTACAACCAGCACAAGCTTTTGGGCTAATTCCTCCTGTGATAAGGTCCTAGACTCTTTTAACCTTTCTAGCTCATGGATCTCCCTTGTCTTACTTTCCTTGTGCTCCCCAACGTTGCCAAAAGGTTGTATATTCCAAAACTTCAAATCTTGTTTTAGAGCTTTCAATTTACTCGCAAACGTGAAGCTAAGAATACCTTGTATCTGATAAGATGACCACCACGATCTGACCTTATCCACAAAACCTTCCGATTACAGCCACATGTTTTCGAACTTGAAATACCTACATCTTCTTCGAATCCCCCCACAATCCAACAAAATAGGCCAATGGTTGGAACACAACCGAGGCAGTCTCTTTTGCCAAACCTCCAGATAGTGAATTTCCCACTCTGGGGAAATTAGGAATCTATCTAATCGAGACCAGGTCTGATTATTCGTCCACGTGCATGTCCCCCCCGCCATTGGTAAATCCACTAAATTCAACTCAAAAATGCATTCCGAGAAATCTGACATTGCCAGTCGCATTCTTCTATTACCATAGCTCTCACTAAGAAATCTAATTACGTTAAAATCTCCTCCAATGCACCATAGAAGATCCCACACACTGTGAACTCCAACTAGCTCATCCCACAATAATCTACGATCAGTGTCTGTATTGGGACCATACACACCTGCAAAAGCACACGAATAACCATCTAACACTCTCCTAAAGGAAGATGCCGTAAATAACCCTATGAACTCCTCCCTTTTCTCCACCACCCGTTGGTCCCACATCACCAACACTCCTCCTGAAGCCCCATCAGCAGCCAGATATACCCAATCCACATGTCTGCAACTCCATATGCTTCATACAGTTTTTGTAGTAATTACTCTCATCTTCGTCTCCTATAAACAAACAATGTCCGCCTTCCACCCTCGTAGTAAGTTTCTTATTTGAAGATGCTTACTGGCCTCATTTAGTCCACAGACATTCCACGATACAATTTTTTGTTTCATTTAGGATAGGCCAATCCCTTCCCCTTAGACCCATCCCTACAAGAACTACCTTCAGAGTTCATGGACCATGTTAGCCTCCTAAGTTCACGTTCTCTCTTTAAACCAGCTTTTTTTTTTTGTTGGTGCCCAGCTTCAATGGCAGTGAGTAGCGCCATGAATTGCTCCTCATATCCTTCACATTTCAAACCAACCAAGTCCTGTATATCCTTCACTATGTTAAAAACCCAATCTAAGGCACTTGACTGGTCTAGAAACAAGCAATTCAAAGGGGTAGGGTTTTGAGTTATGAACTCCAACTGTTCCTCCAAGATCTCTTCCTCGAGCACAAAACCCACTTCCCCTCCCTGATTCTCTTCATCTAAGAGAAAGAGATCCTCACTGGCCGAGTCCTCTGTCCCCATTTTATCGTGACTATGAAAACCACATGGGCTCTTTCCCTCACTTCCCAACAACACATTCTGCCCATTCAGATGAAGAAAGTCCTGCAACATTGGTACAACATCGCCGAGCAACTCCAGAGTCCTCTCCGAGAGATTCTGCCCATTCCCCAGAGGAGACGTGTCTCACGGCAGTGATTCAACGACCCTGAGCAGCTCAAAAGGCCTCACCCAACCAACCCCACCCCTCTTCGGCATTTTCTGACCATACCTCAGGCCATCATCTCCGCCCCCACAAGTCGGTGGTGGTGGAAAAGACTCCACCAACTCAGTCGGCTTCTCCTACAGTTCCAGCCCAACCTCCGACGAGTCCACCACCTTCATCGGTGTCTTCTGACGAAGCGACGAAGTCTCCGGCACGTCCACCACCCTCTGGTGGCATTGCGGCTTCGTCTGCGGCTGAGAGGGCCTCGAAACACCTCTTGCCTGAGCCCTCCATTATTTTCAAGTGGGTATCAATTTATTGGGCTTAAGCGGGCTCAAAACGACCCAATGGATGGCCGTTCTTAATCCCATATGAGATGCGGGCCTGTTGACCCAGCCCTTTACGCGTGACTAAGGGCCTCCTAAACTCACCGTTTTCACCCCCTGCAGGCACCGTTTCATCTCCTTCCTTAAAAGCCCTGACACTCCTAACCACTTTATCCATCTCCCTCTGCAAATACCTCAACTGCTCCTGCACCTCCCTCACCATGCAGTACAAGTCTCTGCCATAATCATGCTCCCGAGGAAAATCGTGAGTGGCTCAATGCACGTCACCCTCATAGTACCCCCTACCAGTTCCTTCCCACCCAGTTCCTCCTCCGCCATCCCCAGTTCTCGGGACACCGTGCCTTCCTGCCGAAGATAAAACTTCTTTGTACAACTTCGAACCCACCTCAGTACCTTTCCATGGCTTCCTCTTAAAACCACCATTAGACCTTACGTTGTTACTGCTCACCTGGATAGCCTCCAATAACACCTCATTCATTCTTCTCCATCCCCTTGCCCCCTTTCCTTCAAGAATAATAATACTACTTCGGCGATTCCCTTCATCGTAAGCTGCCACATCCAAGAATCTACCCCATTTATTCGAGCATAGCTGAGCTATGACACTCCGATGGCCCTCCCTTATTGACGTATAAAAGTCCCTCCTTTTGCCTATCGTGCAATCCTCCAGAGCTCTTCCAAGCCATTTTGCAGTGCCCCAGCCCCAGTAACAGCTCCTGCTTGAACCCCCTAACTCTCTCAAGGATTCGAATAAGTCCACCTTCTCTCACCATTGTGAAGAGCTTTGATTCAATCACAAACTCCCTTGCAAAACACATCCAAACCACCATCAACGTAAACACAGAACCTAACTAACCACCATTCTCATCGACGAAGAAAACAAAAATGAAACTTTTTCGCACATGTACGGAGAGAAAAAAGTGAACCAAAGCTTTGTTAGCAAGTCATTACATTTAGTTCTTACAAGCATAAGGAGGAAAATCAAAGTACATGGAAATTTTTTGGTTGGTCAATGCGAAGATTAACCCTCATAGGTGTAAAATGGAAGCTTACCCCTCTAAAGAGGTGCAAGCCATTTTTTTAGAGCACTCTCTCCCCTCTCCCCACACCCAAATCTTATGACTAGACTTATTGACTATTGTAGAGCAGCTTTGTAGCATCCACTCTCTTGTCAACGCTGCCGCTCCACTTATGCAACCCCCTACCACCTCCCACTGCTCCCCTTACACATGCCCTTGTTTTTGTTATCCCTTTGTCCTATTGCAAGCAACCCTTGCCATGAAATTTGACTTTGACTCCAACTCAAGCCTCCGCCTTCTTGCACTTCTCCGGCTCCAATGTTCCATCAAGTACCACCTCACTTAATCTCAATTCATTCCTCACTAGCTATGAGTCAAACTCATAAATAAATAAATAACTATTGAAATGGATATATGGACAAATTTACATGCCAACAAAACGCGTAAAAGTATTTATGGACAAACTTTAAATCTCCACCAGAAAGTGGAAAATAATTTATTTGCTTTAAAAATATTTTCTTCTGAAATTGTTTTCCTATTTTCCTCATTTCACGTAAAAAAAAAAGGGCACAAATTAAAATCTCCTGAAGTGGGCAATGTAACTAACTTAGGTGCAAACTTAAGTACCCACAAGCTTAGACGGACCAAGTTTTATACATTCAAAGCTTAAACAAAACTCCAAACGATGAAAAGCATGGATGTCCTATTACCAGCGAGCTGCGGGATCAATCGGAATGGCATACCTTAGTGGTATAAACTTTGTCACCATTCTCGTTTATGTAGAACTGGAGATACATTTTCGCTTATCGCTCAATCCACTGAAATAAAAGACCAATATAAAGAATATATCTTTTTTGATAAGTAATATAAAGAATATATCTAACAACATATTTACACCACACACCAAAAAAAGCAAGCTTCAAACTAAAGACCAAAAAAAAAAAGGTCTAGACTCCAAACTTGTACATAAAAATGCAACAATTAAACACCTAAAAACAAATAAAAACCAACACAGAACATTAAACAAAAAAAAAAAGGGACTCAGCAACATCACCTGTTTAGCCTGAGTCAGGGGTGTAACCGGTTCGGTCCAGTCCGGTTTTGGATAAAATTTAGGACCAAACCGATATGTACCGGTTTTGCATTTTCAAAAACCGATTACACACCGGTTAACCCCCCCCCCTCGGTTACATCTGGTGTTACCGGTCCGGTTTTAATAAAATGCAAATTTGTAAAAAAAAAAAAAAAAAAAACTGCTTTAAAAAAAATCTGTTTTTATACTTTTATTCCAAAATCTGTTACAACTACAAAAATCTGCTTTACTAAAATCTGTTTCATTTGAAGGATCCATCTATAGTAATAAAAATAAAATTAATACAAGCAGCTATAACAAATAAAAACTAACAAGATCAGCTTTATAGTTTTTATTAAAACTGATTTTCGGTTAATAAAATCTGCTATAACTATTAACTAACATAACTAATAATATGTAATCAAGGTTTTTACAAATTGATGGGAATTTATATGGCAGAAAATAAAAGGTGCAAGCCAGCCTTTTGATGCAATCAGATTGCACATTCTCTAAACATAGAGTTCAATCTCTGAATTTTCTTGCCCTAACACCTCTTTACATGTTTTTAATAAGGAAACCTTCTCTTTAAACAATCATCTAACCTTTACTATCCTCCACTTTCACTTACTTCACCTACTATATATATATGAACTCTCAAAAATAAAAATATAACAGCATTTTTAATTTTTTATGTTCATCAAAACAATACCGAACAGATCATCATGCATTAATCTCTAAAGGGAATTCACGAGTACAGCAATGATAATATCAGATGATGATCATACATAGCAATGTTGATGTGTGTGTGTGTGTGTGTGTATTTATATATAGATATGTGTGTGTGTGTGTGTGTGTGAAAAACCAATTAAAAACAGAGAAACATGCACTTATATATTGAGAGTCTCCTTATTAGCAGTAAAGGTAGAGACGTAGCTAGCTGGGTCCTAGATCTTGGCTTTGGTTTTGAATCAAAGCAAAAGCCACAAACTAATCCATGTTGATCTAGGAAAGCTTTTATTTTGGTTTTATTTTTACTGCCACGATACTGATCTTTGAAAGGATTGCTCTTTACAATTTAAAGGTGTTCATAAACAGTTCAAAGTTAGGGTAGTTTAAAATGAAAGAAGGGTCATGCATCTTCCATGAAATTGATCGATGATGGTGAGTCTGGTGACTAATCAGAATTTAACATCAATGTGTGTGTATGGTAAAAATATGGGATAAACATTTTACTAAACTTGCAGAGTCTACTAACATAAATTAAAGGAAAGAATCTTTGACATTCTCATGTTCTTACAGGCACGGCGAGATGGGAGGTGCAACGGCGCCGTTTCCTGTGTTTCTGAGGGGGCGACGGCGAGATGTGCAACGGCGTGAGACAGAGACGAGAGGGCAGAGAGGCAGAGGCCAGAGAGTGAGGAAGAGAGGGGCTCGGGTGAGGAATGAGGATTCAGGAAGAGAGGGGCTAGGGTTTATTCGTTGAAGTCTTGGAGAGGAACGGCGCCGTTTCCTGAGGGTTTGCCATTTTTTTTTTTAAATGATCATTACAAAAAATTTCTGATGGTTTGGAAAATTGATCATTATAAATATTTTTAATACATTTAATACTATTAGTAAGTATATAGTAAATTAGTATACTAATACACTAATGTATTTATCAAAATTATTACTAATACTATAGTGGTAATATATTGTAAATCTTACTAATACTCTTAAGATGATTGCTAAACTCTTATACTAGTACTATATATTATACTATTATAGTGTTACTACTGCATATAGTGATATTAATATAGTGATATTAATAATATAAGTCAATATATAGACTATATAGTTATACATTAAAGAATATAATAATACATTGATACTAAATATATATAGTTATAGACTATAGTGATTTAGTTATAGTAATTAGTATTATAATTTAACTATATAATAGTATTAATATTAGACTATTAGTATAATATTAGTATTAGTTATAGTGATTTAGTATAATTATATTATTATAACTATAGACTATAGACTATATTAGACTATTGGTATTAGTATATATATTAGTATTAGTTATAGGTATATAATATACAGTTCCGCTGCGAAGCGATCCAGCTATTAAACTGATAATAGCAACCCTCTATTCACACGACGATATGTAGACAAAAACACAATAAATTAGTTAACCTCACCACACAGAATCACCACAAGCAACCTTCCTTCACTCGTGCCTACTGCATCTAATGAAAGCATAGCAGTTTCTCATATAGGCAAAACCAAACCCGTCACCGCACCTTGAGACACTAGACTCGTTGCCACCACCAAACTCAGTCACTGCCACCAACTCCATCGTCCCAACAACCTCCATTGCCCCCCCCCCCCTGGCGAGATATTTTTCTCCATCGCCCCACATCGAGGTAATTACTCCCTCCCCGACCCCGACCCCGATCCCGGTGACTTGCTCTTATTTATGTTGATTTCATTTGATTTGGGGTTATTTATGATGTATAAAAATGCTATGTACCAAAATCAACCCAACTTTTTAATCGTGAAACAAATGTGAGCTCGAATACCTCATCTTCTAGCAATGCTAGTTTTTCTGCTTCTACAATCCAGTCATGTAGTAGGCGTTCCACGAGAACACTATCAAGAACGGGGCGAGAAAGGGGAGAGCGAAGTGAACTTTGTTGGTGGTTTGAAGTGGTGGTTGTCAGCGATGTTGTGGGTGAGGGTAGTCCTTGGTCATAGGTTTTAGCAATGCAATAGCATCAACAAATACGTTGATGGCGTGGGTGTGAAATGAAGAGGAGAAGGCACAAGAGGAGTTTTGTGAATTTTTTATCAGCTGTAGTCAAGTGCACAAAATGTAAAATGAAGGATCTAGGTGGCAAAATTTTATTAGAGGGTTGTTAGTTGGGTATGAACAGACCGACCGGTGGGAAGGTTTTCTCTATAATATATTAGACTATATAATAGTATTAATATTAAGCTATTAGAATAGCTATATATTAGTATTAGTTATAGTGATTTAGTATAACTATAGTCTGTATTAAACTATTAGTATAACCATAGTCTATATGACACTATTAATATTAGTATATATATTAGTATTAGCTATAGTTAATATATTAGACTATATAATAGTATTAATATTATATGATTAGTATAGTTATATATTAGTATTAGTTATAGTGATTTAGTATAACTATATTAGTATAAGTATAACTATAGTCTATATTAGACTATTAGTATTAGTATATATATTAGTATTAGTTATAACTATATAATATATTCAACTATATAATAGTATGAATATTAGGTTATTAGTATAGTTATATATTAGTATTAGTTATAGTGATTTGGTATAACTATATTAGACCACTAGTATAAGTATAACTATAGTCTATATTAGACTATTAGTATTATTATATATATATTAGTATTAATTATAGCGAGTTTAATTTATTGTAACTGTATTATTGATAAACTATAGTGATAGCATTTTTTATTTTTATTTTTTTGAAATAAAAGAAATTTCATTGCTCCAATACCAATCAATACATGATTTATCTAGTAAAATAACTGAAATAACCTCATGGGGCCTCCTTCAATCCAAACATACTCATTTTCTAAAGACATGCCTATTTTTGCAGCATGTGCTGCCTTGTTGCCACTCCTTTTGATAAAACTCAGTTTCCAACTTGCATGCTTAGAGAGGAAGAACTGAATATCCTCAATCAACTGCCCCTTCTAAGAACAATCAACTTTGGGAGCAATAACACAATCAATTACTACTTTTGCATCTCTCTCAAAAATCATTTGATTAAGTTCCAATTCGTGACCTTCCAAGAACAATCAACTTTGGGAGCACTAACACAATCAATTACTACTTTTGCATCTCCCTCAAAAATCACTTGATTAAGTTCTAACTCATGACACATCTGCAAACTTCTAATTAGAATAGCATTCTACAAAAAATGCAACACAAACATGAGCTTTTGGAGCAGACATAACAACCTCAGCCTCACATCTGCTGTTTTTTAGTACAATACCAATTCTCATTGTCTTATTTCTAGCATCAAAACTAAGCTTGTAGAATGGATCAATTGATGGACTCCCCCCCATATTAGTAACTTGTTGAGCCTCTCTGTCTGCAGCATTAAGTGAATTCATATGCACTGCATAAAAAGCTTCAATGTCACTTAAAGCTAACCTTAGAAAAACATAAGGACTCATGAAATTATTATCAAACGCCTGACTATTCCTCATAGCCCAGATTTTGTGTAGAACAACAGCCACCTGATTCAACTTCTGAGCCTCCAATTTGCTATATAAATCATACCACGGCAAGGTAAAATCATTATAATCAGAATGTCACTTCTTAACAGGGCTATCATTCCCCCCCAACACACACACACACACACACACACACACACACACACACACACACACACACACACACACACACACACACACACACACACACACACACACTGCAGTAGGACAGTTTCAAAAGACATGAATAACTGTTTCCCCATGTCATTTGCAAACTGGGCACAAACCATTCTCAATAATCTGTTTTTTCTTCAGAGTAAGTTTTGTATGTAAGATATTATTAAGTGCCTTCCAAACAAACTGTTTAATCTTACAAGGAACTTGCAACTGCCATAACTTCCTCTACTGCACAACAACTTCCCCTCCATTCGAGGCCTCTCCTCGAGACTAATTCCTCATCAAACAATTCAAAAAATAAGCACTCTTTACTGTAAATACTCCATTTTGAATCCTTATCCAAAACAGTTTGTCATTGACATCCTGCAGACTGATAGGAATACTGCAAATTATCTTGGCCTCTTTTGAACTGAAAATTTTCTCCACCAAATCAGACTTCCACCTATGATTAGCAGCATCAATTAAATCTGCAACTTTAATTTTTGGCTCCAACTGATGCATATGAGTTTGTACTTTATAAGTGGATGGTTGTGGTAGCCATTTATCATGCCAAACTCTTATACTCTTGCCATGTCCCACCCTCCAAATAGCTCCTTCCTTGACCAAATCTAGTGAGGACCAAATACTTCTCTAAATATGAGAAGGAGAGGATCCTATCTTAGACTCCATCGGCTCACAGTTATGGAAATACTTGAGTTTAAAAGCCTATGCCACCAAAGAGGAAGGTTTTTAAATTAACCTCCATACTTGTTTTGCCAACAATGCTCTATTGAAACTGACTAAATCCCTAAACCCTAATCCCCTTTTATTTTTCACTTTGCCTAGCTTCTTCCAACTCCTCCAATAAATACCCTTTTCATATTTCTTATGACTCCACCAAACCTGAGATAACATGGCCTCAATTTCCTTCAATAACATAGAAGGCAATCGAAATATACACATGGTGTAAGCTGGTATGGCTTGCAGTACACTCTTAATGAGAATTTCCTTTTACCTGCAGATGATAACAATTCAGACTTCCAACTACTAATCATCCTCCAAATCTTCTCATTTAAGCCTTTGAAAGTGTTGTACTTAGACCTTCCAACCACAGTAGGTAGGCCCAAATACCTATTGTAATTACCACATATCACTCCATTAGTAGACAAAGCGATCAAATCCCTTGCAGCAAGATCTGTATTTGAACTAAATAGAATAGAAGTATTTTGCTTGTTCATAGTTTGACCAGATGTACACTCGTACTTCCCTAAAAGATGCTCTACAAGATACCAATTACCACTCCTCTTGCTTGGCTCTTCGGGACCAAAGTAATGAGAGTATTAGCATACTAATACTAAATTACTAATAGTATTAGTATTACTATATCATTATTTCATATGTAATTATTTAGTATAGTGATTTATATACTAATTTTTTTTTTATCAGTAAAAGAAAGACATTATATATATGAATGAACTAGACATAGTCCTTGTACACAGGAAGTGTACATAAGAACTCTTAACTACATTCTAAATACGGTAAAATAAAGACAAGAATTCCTGAACATTATCTCCATGTAATACAATAGTGGAAAACCAACACGTTAGAGTATGGAGAAAAAAATTCTTCAACTCAGTCATTGAGTGTTCCTTATCTTCAAAGTAACGTGCATTCATTTCCATCCAAATACACTACATAATACACAACGGAATCATCTTCCATACTGCTACCACTTGATGACTGCCTTGCATGTTTGGCCAACAACCCAACAAATCCACCACCCTCATAGGCATAACCCAAGCAACATCAACCCTTAAAAAGATTTCATCCCACAACTCCCTTGTAACGTAATAATAGATGGTTCACATATTCTCCATTATTTTTGCACATGTAACACCAATCCAACACTACACAACCTCTCTTTCTCAAATATTTTATGCTCAATATCTTCCCAAGAACAGCACTCCATACAAAAAAAGTTACTTTCGAAGGCACACGAGATCTCCATATACTCTTCCAAGGAAATAGAATACTACCAAGTTGTGTTGTTAAGATGCTGTAATATGCCTTCACTATACATATCTTGTGGTTATTAAGCCGCCACTTCAAACTATCTCGTTGTGCTGTAAGAGATAGTAATATATATATTAATTTATATATAGACTTAAAGTATATTACTAATAATAATATAGTATTAGATTATTAGTATTAGACTATAAAATATAAATTATAATTAATATACATTATATACTAATATATATTAGTATTACCAATTTATTAATGTATTATGTACTTATAAAAAATATATTAAGATTATTCTCACTCGACGACATTCTATGATTGGGCAGAAATCCCATTCTTGGCAAGTGGCAACACAAGGCCCAACCCATCACCCCAAAGTCCATGGACTTTATTAACAAGAGTAGAGTTTTGCTACCATTCTTGGCAAGTGGCAACACAAGGCCCAATCCATCACCCCAAAGTCCATGGACTTTATTAACAATAGTAGAGTTTTGCTAGGAGCAGTCCATTTTTTAACGAAAAATTATTTACATCAGTATGTAGTCGCAGCATATTTAATGTATTAAATATAAAAAAAAAAAAAAACATCATGTGTACTGCAGCTACAAGCTGATATATAACCATTCTCTTTTTTAACGCACCGGCCATGTATGTGATGAGTTGGAACAAAACTCGATTAAATTTAAACGTTAAACCTGTTGCCCACCGTTTTGTGTAGACAACGAAGACCTAAATTCAATTCATTGTTGGTCTTATCCCGTCAACCAAGTCCAATACAAATAACTCGCGACATTTACTTCAGTGAACCATATTTCCATATTTCGCTAGGTACAGTCCCTATTTGGAGACTGCATGTGTAGACTTAAGCTATTTTAACTTTAAAATTTTGTAAAATTATAAAATTATCCCTCATAAAATAATATTTTCTCTCATTTAAGCATGTACTTGCACATGCAGTCTCCACTTCAGGACTGCAAATAGAATTTCTCTTTCCATAAACCCATTAATCAAAAGAGTTTTGCTGGGTTACTACTAGATTTGCAACATGCTTTGAAGGTAAAAAGATCACCTTCTGCCAAGCTATTCCTGCTGAAACCAAGATCTAAGGAAATGCTTTCAAGTGGTTCATTAACTACTCTGTATAAAAATAAAACTCAAATAGAAATTACTTTGATTAGGAAAATTTAAGGGAGCTTTGTACTGATATTATCAAAGGGCTCTGACTATGGCTCCCAAAAAGCAACCATGAAGGTTAGGTCACGTAAAGGAAACCTGGGTTGCTGCGGTTTGAGGAAGCAGCCAGTGAGAAGAGGAACAGCTAGAGAAGAAGAAGCAACCGGCGAGAAGAACAGAGAAGAGGAAGCAAAGATTATTGTATCAAACAACAAATGATTTTGAAGATGAAAATTCTAGGTATCATTTCACCGTCGACATGAGTAATGTCTATTAAATTTTTAATTTTTAATTTTTTTTAAATGAAAAGATGATGGAAAAGTGATAAAAAAAAAAAAAGGGCTCCAAGCGCTCTCTCTCGCATGAAAAATGAGGGGGATTTTTGTTTTTGTTTGGCTCTTGTGGTGTCTCTTAATGCGTACGAATTTGTTTGTTTTAGGAGTAAGATGTTTTTGTCCACACGTGGCATACTCCCCGTTTAGCCGTTCCCATGACGCAGAGGTTTTGTCACAATATGAATTCATTTGTTGGGTATTGTTTGTCTGTCCGTCTTCCCAAATCTTTATAGTTCTGCAAATCCTCTCCCCAGCAGCCCACAAAAGAGCGAAGAAGAGGGTGGGCAAAATAGTAATTAAGTGAGCAACTTGCTTTATCTGCTGATCTCCACACTAATCCACATTACAGTTGACCTTTAAATTGAAACACTTGCTTTCAACCCACGTCTCTCTCTCCTCCTCCATATTGATTTCGGTATACCTTCTTCCCCAATTCCTCTGCTTTCTTTTCGTTCATTTCTTTCCACATTTCCATACCCCATGTCGTTTAACCAGATGCAGGAGGACGACGATGAGGAGGCCTTGGAGCAGACCCTCCTGGTCGTCCGAGAGGTCTCCGTCTACAAAATTCCTCCCCGCACCACCTCCGGCGGCTACAAGTGTGGCGAGTGGCTCCAATCCGACAAGATCTGGTCCGGTCGCCTCCGGGTCGTTTCCTGCAAAGCCCGCTGCGAGATCCGCCTCGAGGACCCGGCATCAGGGGACCTCTTCGCCGCTTGCTTCGTCTATCCGGGTCAGCCCCGCGAAAGCTCCGTCGAGACCGTCCTCGATTCGTCCCGCTACTTTGTCCTCAAGATCGAGGACGGCGGGGGCAAGCACGCCTTCGTGGGACTTGGCTTCTCGGAGCGCAACGAGGCCTTCGACTTCAACGTTGCACTCTCCGATCACGACAAATACGTCCGGAGAGAGCACGAGAGTGGGGACGCCACTGACAACGACACCCAAATCGATATTCATCCCGCTGTTAATCATAGATTGAAGGTAAAATTTAATTTTTTTTAATAAAAACCACGAAACCGATAAATATTTTCTTAATAATATAATTTCTGGGTTTTTTCAGGTTTTGTATTGTTTAGGTGCAAAATTGAATGCGCTCGAGCAGTTGAACCCGTAATTCAATATAGTCGGTGTTGTCTATTCTTGCAAAACTTTTCACTTTAGAGTAGGAGGATGTGCAATTTATTTTTATCTGTATAGAGTTAAATGTGTCTAACTGGAATAATGCTTTAGTATAACGGATGTTGTGCATTTTTGTTAACTTTTATAATTTGGATAGAGGAATGCTTGTTAGTTTTGTTTGGCATAATTGCTGTTGTGTAAGATTGTTTCCGCTGGACTTGAAGATCACTCGATTAAGTATTGGAGGTTGCGTAGAGATCCTGGGTTTTGAGTTTATTTTGTATGTTTTTGCTTTGTGAAGGATAACTATTTTGAGGATATGATAAATGATCAACTGTCCCAAAAGTTTTAAGTTGATAGAGAAGTGTGAATTTAATCAATTAAAAATTATATTTCTTAATACTCCCCTCCATGCAAGACTAAATGGCACGTCGACTCGCCTATTAGGAAAGGAATTTGACAATTTATTTGGGGTTCAAACTCAGGACTGCCACTCTGATTGTCATGAAACCCTCTTTTTTTTTTTTTTTTTTGTGATGTGTTGGGTGGTAATATTTTTTTGATCTACCTTCGTGCCACCTTATATGAGCTTAAATATTGTTTGTGATTCTCTTTTTGGATGGGATTGATGTATGTAGATATATATGTTTTATGTTGTAGGAAGGTGAAACAATCAGGATAAATGTAAAGCCCAAGCCTACTAGTGGAAGTGGTATGCTTTCAGCTGCTGGTCTGACTGGGGGGCTTTCTGGAACTGGAAAGCCTAAAGCATTGAGCCTTGCCCCACCACCCAGTGGAGCAGGAAAAATCAGGTCTCCACTCCCTCCACCTCCCAATGATCCTGTTGCTGCTCGGATGACCTCTGCCAGTCACCACGGTGTTGGTCTCAAGGGGTCTAAGGAAAATGTGATGCATTCCAATGATCCTTTATCAGACCTTTCACTGCTTGAGGTTTGCCTCTGATGCTTCATCCCCATCATTTCCGTACATATTATATGTTTTACATGGTGTGAAAAGTTGAACCTTGATGTGTTTGCTAAAAGCATCCTGAAATGCATCATCTGACAACTTCATTTTACGCCAATATGTTTAATTAAAAAGAATCACATGCTTTCTTTTCCTTGATGCATAGGTAGGAAATCTTCAGTTTGCAGAAAGAAGGAATTGTGGCCTTCTAGCTGACTAGATTTATTCTCTGCCAGGGATCACATGTATCAGTTTTTGCCTTAATAGAAGTTAAAAGCATGAGACCCCTAGGTTAAGTTTGAAATTATTAGAAGATCTACTTGTTCGGAAGATTTCCTGAAAGTATACGAGAACTTTTAAGAAGAGAGTGAGCAAGTGTTCCTCTCTAATAACAAAGAATGATATTATGGTTGGATGGATTGGAGATCCATCACAACCTTTTTCTGTAAGGAATGCGCGCTAGCAATAGAATAGCATACTTTTTCAGTTTTTACCCATTTACTTTTTGTGATGTAGTATTTCAACCCTAGCATTGACATATGAAGGGCATATTACAATTTACAAATTCATTTGCCATGTCAATCCAGGAAGCATATTGTAATTGAATCTGTGGTTTTCCTGTGTTTTAGTTCTCAATTTGCAGCAATAATCTTTCAGAATTAGTCCTAATCATTTCCAAGTATAGTAAACTTTGCCGCTGTTTATTTTTTCTTTTTACTGACGTGTAGTGAACATTAGTATACCAAGTGAATATCTTCAATCTGTGTTTTTTGTGTGAACAATATGTTCATAGCTGCTTGTTGGGATTTGCAGAGAAATCTTCCTTCGGCGACTGGATCAGGATCGACAAAGACTGCTGCTTCAGGATGGGCAGCTTTTTGATTGTGTGAGCTTTATTGATTGCGGTTGAGATCTTTGTTTGGTGGCTTCTTTTGAAAAAAAATGAAAAAGTAACAAAAATGAGAATGAGAAAATAGAAAGCAAAAGGTACCCTAATACTTCAATATCTGGATAATAATGTTTCCTGGAATATATATCTACTTATTTCCTTTGTCCTAATTGAACCACAAGTCCATGAATCTTGAAGGTCTTAACTGTATAAGACAGATTTATTTTTTATTTTTTATGCTTGGTTTGCCGGTGTATAGTCCAGTAAACTAAAATGTGGCTTATGTGACCATCTATTGGGTCATGGGTGAGCCAAGATGGTTCTCGTCCGCCATATTGGCACTGATTTGAACAGCAGTACTTGGTCCAGTAAATGAAAACAGAGGCCACCTGTTTTAACCAATAATCTGGAATTTGGACTACACCATAGACATTTAATGCAGTTGAAACGAGCACATTTTTTTACTGGGGTTAAAGATTTCCGGATTGGATGTACTGCCAGTCTGCCAATGCTAGACTTCGAAATGAGCAGTGAGCATGCCAATGGTGGTGGCCTTACAGCTCTCATAATTTATGAATACCCAAGCCAGTATCTGAATTTAGCGATGCTAACACTGCGACAAATTCATTCTTCCAGATAGAAGTTGGAAAATTGAGATCATTAACCACGGAATTTATTTCCTGTCTCTGTTTCATTTTGTGCTGCTGAAAGAAACTTGCTTTCTTTTAGTGAAAGATTTGACTGTGATGGGGACATGTATATCTTTAGGTGGAAAAGTGCCCAAATTGTGATTTGTTGGATATCAATAGCACCTGCTATCTTCTTTGCACTCAGCTTTGCTGCACCGTGGCCGCATACATTGATGTGACCTTGAACTCCACCGCTCTTGGGTTTGTTGCAACTCTTGGCCCTTCTCCTTGCAGGATTGTCCATTCCCTCCCTCTTTCAAGTTTGCGCTCAAACACTGCAAGAGTGCGCCGTCGACTAATGCGTATTTGAAACTTGGTGGGATATGCAGTGTTTGTACCACTGACTCATGCATGGCGGAACAAGATCTCCTAATTTCTGGAAAAAAAAATAATTATAACTAGCTCTAAGTCATCATTTGTGTTTGGTCCATACTTTAGTAATATGGTCTGATTGAGATCTCCTCGAAATGAATGGTCAAATTTGGAGAGACAACGTGCGGGGTCTGGTGCTCCCAATCTTCACGACGACATTAGATTTTACACAACTTGATCGATACTTGGTGAAATTGTGACACTATAACTAGCTCTAAGCCATTGGCATTTGATCAGTAGTACTTGAGTAATACTCTCGTATCCAAGTACCATATCTCCGGCAATATCATCACCCACGATGAAATTATCTTTGATTTGATTAACAAAACCGTCTGACTTTCTTGGTCGGGACAACAATGGTGAGTTTGGTTGAGCTCTTAATGCTTCAGTTGAAATTTTAGACTAATATCTTCATGTCAAATTAAGGTTGTGGTGTACAAGAAATTATGAGTTGAAAAGCAGCAATTCCTATGGTAATTTTAAGATTTAAGGCTCAGTACAAAGACCACAACTGCAAGCACAACCTATAAAAAGGTTTGGGAGATAAATCGAAAGTAGCCCTTCCATTGCTTTTTTATTTCAGTCACATTCTGATGGTATATTTCTCCAACCCTTCAACACAACACTTCCGACTTGAACTATACCCTAAAAAGTTGTCCATTACATGCTGCTGGACTTGTGTCTCCATCAACGGTACCCTTTTGTCAAAAAAAAAAAAAAAAAAGAAGAGCAAATTACAAATATCCCAAAACCATCACCAAATTGGGAGCCCCAAATTGACAAAATCGCATTCTCATTTATCTTCAGATGACTTAATGGCGGTGTGCTTGTGTGAGGTAATTACCATGGACAGATAGAGCAGTAGTCCTGTAGTGAGATGAATTGATTTGAGCCCTTATAATTGACTTGAAAGGGGCAACAATTTTAGGGGCATAATTATTTATGATTGAGGGAACTTAGACATGAGCTAACTGCATGGATCTTCTTCTTGGAAGGAACAAATAGTGGAAATCAAAAATCAGTAGCAGCAAGGAAATTTGGTCTCCAGGCGGAAGCAGTGAGCAAGGAAAGGTCTTTCCAGCCAAGCTTGAGCGTGCCATTGTCCTCCACCAATGTATAACCTTCAGAAGGAAACATGGCCAGCAGCAAGGTGGCCTGAGTGGCGGCATTCCCAGACAAAGAGAGGCCCTTGAACCCACACTGCTGGAGCTTTTCCCTCCAGCTGTGGAACTTCACCTCTCCGCTTCTCGACGGCCCCCCGACCGCCAGCACGTTCCGAATCTCCCTGGATAGCAGCTGCTGCTCTACCACATGCCTCTCCTCGCTCTCCTCCCCGTAGCTACTTGCCCCTAACGAGTCGAAAAGCGCCGAGTAGTAGTGTATTGCCTCCACAAACCTTCCCAAGAACGAGCCTGCATGGCTCAGGTCTTGTTCTACCACTGTCACCACTTTTGGTGCCAACCTGATCAGCCAACAACGTTAATTACCCTTGGGTATATGCAATATTCAAACAAAATTCTCTTTGACATAAATGGAAAGAAGAGGGAAATACATGACAACAAGAACTACAAATAGCGATGTCGATTAATATAGTACTCTAATGTAAATGGGAATCGTGAGTCAGGTAATTATATGTGTGATACCTCTGCAAAAGCCACAACGTATTGGTGTCTGAACCAGTGACATCATAAAGGGAATGTTGCAACCAGTGGACGGCGAGTGCCTCCCTCTTGCTGACATTCAGCCTCTCCGGATCTATGTTCCCGACCTTTTCCGCCAGAGGAACGAACTCAAATGGAAGTCCCAATTTGTCTGCGAAATCTGACAAGCGCTTGCCGGTAGCCTCGAGAGCATCCATGGAGGTGCCAAGGCCGGTGAGGCGCACATAAGGAGGTCCTCCAGGTCTAGAAGCAAGGATGTGAAAGAGGCCAGGCCACTGGAGCCCTTGCATGATGTCCAAATCTATAATGTGAACCCTCTCTTCCCTTTCAAATGCTTCTTGTATAGCTTGATTGGCCGTGAAATGGGAGAACTTCACCAGGGGGCTGATGCCGTTGAACACCTGGAAGGCCGAAGCCATCTTTTGGCTGTAGCTCTGGCTATGGGGTAGCGCCGCATATATTCCAAGGCACGAGCTCACCAGTCTTGCGGACATTGCCTCTGAGAAGTATGCTGCTACCCGTTGAGCAGCCGTGCCAAAGGGCGTCGACAATTCGGAAATCTCCAGCAGCGTCATGTTCGCTTCCTCGAAATTATCTGCCGATACAGCTTCGGCGCATTGCAGGAGCAAGGTCAGAAGGTGTAAGCCCTCTTCGTCTCTCTTTTGCTGACGCATCTCTTCTTTCTTCTCCCTCGAAAGGATTGCGACGCCATTACTAACACTTGTAGTGTTAGTAGCTGTCGGCGTTGTTTGCGTTTCAGTCTCCGCGGATGAAGAATTTTCCTGTTCTTGTTGTCCCTGCTTCTGCACTTGATTCAACGAAAGACGTGATGAAGCGCATGGCTGTTGCTGCTGCTGTTGACGGTGACGATTGTCGACGGCAGGGTCAGGGGAAGCGCTAGGCAGCGGTGCAATTCCCTGGTGCAAGTACAATTGATTTATGTGCTTGGGAGAAGAAAAATTACCAGAATCTAACAGATTGAACTTAATCCTCTCTGAAGATCCTTGCACCAGGCCTTGCTGCTGCTGCTGAACCGCCGCACTTCTTCCCTCCCGGTAGATTGGCGAAGGGTCGGTTGGCGTCAGGGAGAGGAGCTTGTACTCAAGGAGGGCGGCAAGGTTGGGGTTACAAGGGTAGATGATCTCCCTCACGTTCTGGATGAGTTGTGGAATTGAAACGTTGTTGGAGCTATGGATTAGATCTTTTATGACGCCGTCGATCCACGCTTTGGCGGAGCTGTCTTCCATCGAAGGAGTGACAGCAACGGCACCACTCCGGTTAGGAACGCTTCTGCTGATATTGCTGTTACTATTATTATTATTGTTTTGATAGCTCTCGGAAGGAAACGAGGGTAGGCCCGAGAACCCACAAACAGCAGGATCCTGGCTCAGGCTCTGATAATGCTGATGCTGCAGCGAGAGCGTCTCGTCGCCATGATCATGACTTAAGCTCGCAGGTGTAACACAAGATAGAAACCCACAAGAGCCCCCGCCTGAAATCGAAGTGGTCAAATTCGTGGAAGAATCTAGCAAAGTGGAGTGGTACTTGGTCTGTTTTGGATTTGGTTTGAGGAAAGTATCTCCCGAAGCAATACAATTGTTGCTAGCTGCCAATGCTGGAAAAGAGCCACCACCCATGGAAGACACAGCGGTAGTACTTGTGGCATTAATACTTGAACAGGATAACCTCGTATAATCATTCTTGCAGGTGGCTGTGGCGAAGGCGGCCTGAACCTCCATCTCCATCTCGGAGGCCATCCTCTTTCTCAGTATCTTTCCGTTGGGCTGGCGATGCGAAAGACCACGATTGATCTGAGGCAGGTCCTCGCAGGTGCCGGGGTCTTCATTAATGGTGTTGGAGGCACTGGTCAAGGGTATTCTACCTTTGAAGATATTACTACGATCTCTATTTTCGTCGCTGCTACTGCCATTGACACCAACATCAAGCAAAGTACAACCAGCCATGGAGACAAATCGCGGAAGGATGGAGGAGACAAATCGCGGAAGGCACTGGTGTTTTCTCGCCGAGAGAGAGAGAGAGACTTGATTTTTATGTTGTAAGTTTGTAACAATGAGACGAAGGGGGCATTTCACATTGAGTTGCCTGAGATGAGAAGAGCATCCCCATGCAGATATCTATGCAAGGATATAGGGACAGCCGCTAGCTCTGGGATTCCTCTCTCTTTCTCTCTCTCTCTCAACTTTCAACCTAGCACGAGCTTCCATGTTCTTTCAATCTTTTTTATTTTCTTGCACTTTTCCATTAATGATAATATAAGTACGCTGAAGCCTTCTTGCTGTTGGATGCGTCTGTTTTCTCATAACCGAGGAAGAAAAAAAGGTATTGGGGGTGGGTGGGGAAGCAAGCCTGGTGTCGCCGAAGCCTTGCTTTTGGATGCTTCTGTGTTTTTCATAATCGACAAGAAAAAGGTAATGTGCATGTGGGGAATCGAGCCTTGAGTTTGGACTTTGTTTGTCTGAAGTTTTGGACTTTGAGCAGGGGCACTCCTTTTGCTAAGATATTGCCATATACAAGCTACAAAGATCGGATGGACTGAAAGTGGCAGCAAACAGCAAAAATAAATATCGATTGGCTCAAAAACAGCACAGTTACGAGGGAAAAGTGGGTAGAAATTTGTGGATGTCCAGAAAAAATATATATATCTATTAAATACTGTGCAGAAGTTTTGGCTTCGTAGAAAAGCTGGAAGTCTTTTCGTTCTCTCAGGATCTATGTTTCTGCAACTTCAAACAAATAAATTCCTCTCCCTCTCTCTCTCTTCTTTTCACTTTTACAGATTAATTCATACCATTTTTTTGCAATTTGAAAAGAAATAAAAATACTATCCCAGCAATGAAAAATTATTCTGTCATTATTCATCACTTAATTTCTTGTATTTTATAAAAAATATTCTTATATTCTATAAAAAATACTTTCACATTTTATAAAAAATTTAAAAGTATAAAATATAAAAAAAATAGTGACTAATATATAATAAATCCCAATAATAATATAACATAAATACTAGTAATAGCTTAATTTTTTACCAAGTGATGCTATTTTGTCGCTCATAATAACCCGTTTTATCTTACCACTAGACCAAAGTCACGTTATTATTTTTTTCGATTTATTTATTTATTTTTTAAAAATATTTTTAAAAAATATATTAATATATTAATAATCATTTTCAGTAAAAAAAAGAAATTAAAAAAATTAAAATATATAAAATGTACAGATAAATCATAAGAGCATTAGTATTGGTTTTATCAAAAGCCTAACTAAATGTAAAATTTGATGAATTTCATCAAAATAGGGCTGCATTGGATTAGTCAAATAGATAAATATGAAATTTTGAGATACAGTAAATCTATAGGTTTTTTTAAATTTGAAGGTCTACTATTCATTCATCAAATATATTTTTTATTCACTTTTAATCTCTAAATGTCTTTTTTATTCACGTTTAATCTCCAACCGTGTTGTAATAATAATGTAAGAATCAAAAATTAAATTATTAATCAATATATGATTAGTGTAATTGTAAAATATGAAAAAAAATAAAAATATTTTTATTAAAAAAATAATATTATATTATTATTTTGATAAATTCAATGATTAATTCAATGTGAACTTAAGTTAGGAAAGTTTTGAATTTATAAAAATTATATATTTTTCATCAAAATTTAAAAATAATTTTAGTGAAGCCAATGTAAATGATCAAGCAAGTTGAATAGGTGGTAACTGGCAATTTTTTTTTTCACCTACTGTGTCTTTTTGTATTATATTTAGCTTAAAAACTTGTCAGAAATTCTGATCCGCTGCCAAAGACTGGCAGAGGTTTGGGTACGTTGCAACACGTGAGAGAGAGACTCATCAAGTGCTCCTCCCAAGATACGTCCGACCGATGAACACGGGAAGATCTCATCGACCATACAAGTCCCTTTCAGTTTTCTGCTTTCTGATTGATTATTTTCACCTTTTCTCTCCATTTTTTCACACGCTCGATCGGGAAAAAGGGTGGGGAGATCTGCACGGGCTATACACGTTTCAGCTAGTTCCCCCTTTCATGTCCCCTTCTCACTCACTGCTTCATGATGACGAGCTCATCTCTTTTTCTGGGTGAAAACCTGCAAATCCCCCCTCCACTTTCATGCCCAGGCCATGCCTTCTTTGTTTCTTTTTCCTCTTTTTTCCCAATTTAAACGAAGACGAAAAGGAAAGAACAATAAAGTTTTGCAGTTCTTTTCAGTAGTACAGATAAAATAACAGTTGTTGGGAGGTTTTTACTGGTAATAGCTAGCTATAGTGGTGAATTAGATACTGTCACAGTCATACTGCAATATACATACAAAGTTCCAGACTACAAAATTGGATGGACAGAGGAAACGATAAAGAAAGAAACAAAGATCACAGTTTACGAGGAAAGGAAAGAGAGTGGTACGTTTGCTATTAAATTTATTTTAATTTATCATTATAATTCTTTTTAATTTTAATATAAAATATAATAAATCATTCAAATTTTTTAAATCATAAAATAATAATAATATCAAAAAATAATATTTTATTATCTCAACTCAATTCAATTTAATATTTAAACACAACTAAAATTTTTGTCAATAAGAGAAAATTATAAAAAGATTAATATTATATATAATTGTAGAATTGATAAATATAATGTAATCGTTTTGATAAAAAATAAAATTTATTATTAAAATATTAATTTTTTTCATGCAAATTTTATTTTTATTAATTTTTTTTTAAATAATTATACTATATTTATATACTCGTAACCGTAATTATCATTTTTTTTAATAAATAAATAAAAGATACACATGATGGATACGTGGAGAGGTTTTTGGCGTGTAGAAAGTTGGATTCGTCCTTTCAGTATCTTTGTTTCCTGATCAATCCCTAGCTAGCTAGCTCCCTCCATTTTCTCTAAAGTCACAAGTCTGTCAGCGCGCACATAAATTATGATAAAAGGAAAAGAAAAGAGAATATTCATGCAGAAGCGATCCTTTGTATTTTTGATAGGAAAAAGACGGAAGATGTCGTACCAAAAGCTCGAGCTTGTATGCAATAAAACAACTGTATCGGTACAAAGGAGTGGTTTTGGTGCACACACATATATATATATATATGCCTAGCTAGCTTTGAACAATATATATACATGATGTTCATCTTTACGTGTAAAATCATGTTTCCATCAGTGCATGCCTGCATGTCTTTTTGACTCAGATATTCATCAATAACTAAATGTGTATATATATATATATATATATAGATAGTTCTTGCCTTAGTCTCGATCGAAATGTACGTGATTGTTGTTTAGCTCTTGATATTGAATCTCTTAGTCGATCATGTGCTATTCTCAAGTGACAGCCTCGCTCTCGAGATGAACATGACTCTCTCTTTTATATATATATTATATATATAGAGAGAGAGTAATGTTAAAAAGAAGTCATTATAGTAGTGTACATTTTACACTCACTGCGTGGCTGCTTCTAGTTGATTGTTCCCAACACTCACTTAGAGAGATATGTGGTCTAGATGATGCTACATCATTTGTGCAAAATGAATACTCTCAATAATGACTTATATATATATTTATTCATATATATGTATATATATATATAGCATGCAGCTTTTGCTTTTATGGAGATGCATGGCACGAAGACTTGGGCTAAGGTGAGTACATTCATGATCATGATGGTTTAAAAATCTATCTGTGCTAAATTGTAATTCCGGGAGGTGGAGATCATTGATTCTGAACTTAATTATAATCAACTGGCGGAAGGAGACAGGATACATACAGGCCAGCCTCCCACAGTTATGCAATACATGATCACATACCGATCGAGAAGTTAATCAATTAGCAACGGATCATGTATTTGTCAAACAAGGAGCAAATTACAAATAATAGGCCAGGTTCCACGAGAGTACTCTATATATTTGGCATAACTGGAAGTGATGCAACTATATATTAAGAGAGTTTGTATAAAAGTAATTAAATTCACAAAATAATATGATTTTATATGCAGATATGTTAAATCTATTTTATAATAAAAATTTAATATACCACCTTAATTAATTACGTCAATTTATAAGTTTACTTTCGTAGAAATTTTTGTGACTAAAGCGTTTCACTAACTAAAATTTCTCAAAGAAGTGAGATAATTTTAAATGTATAGATAAAGTTTGGCTTCCATATTTACATTTTAAATAATTATTTTTTTTTTATTATAAATGTGTTGGATTGTAATCTGGTCAGCACGTTAGGTTTTTCTTTACTCTGGTTTATGATCTCACTACAAGAGAAATGACTGTGGTTTGCTGAAAGCGAAATTGCCACAAATTGCCTATATTTTTTATAATAATAAATGTTAATTAAATATATCAAAATTCAAAATCAGTTAATTAAATTTTATAGATAAAATCATAGTTAAGATGTCATAGAAATGACCTATTTTATTATTAAAAACTGCATATGATTGATTCAAATTAAAAAGTTTCTCCGTTTAACTTTACATGGATTGCGATTATCTCTATACTATATATATATATATATATATATATATATATATATATATATATATCTCTATATATATAAGGAGCTTACTAAACGAAATTTTCTTGTTTTAACAGAAATTTCTTGTTTTAACGGAATATGCTGGTTTTCATTAACTTTCTATCCGTTTGTAATAATTACAGAACACATAGATACAATTGTATTTTCATTTACATTCTATTTATGGCTACTTTTATGATTTCTGTTGGTTTCTATTCCACTATTAATATCTTTAAATATGCTAATAAAACAGATTTATTATAATAATAATCATGGATTCAATTTCCAATTTGAAAATACGTTATAATAGAAAAACAGATTTATTTAGATTTATCTTTTCGTATTCATTATAATAAGAAATTATTATAATAATTTATAAATAGCCTATCTTTCAATAGCTTTTAAGATATATATTAGTAATAAAATAATAAGATATATATACTTTATTTTTATTTTAATAAAATATATTAATGCTTTAAACTGCCCATACGTGCCTCAGGCACGTAACATCTTACTAGTATATATATATATATATATATATATATATATATATATATGACTTAGATTTTAAGCTGAGAGGGATGTACCGTGAGACATTTCTCTTAATATTACTTAAAAAACCTATTTAGATGATAATAAATGTTATAAGCACTCGTGGTATTTTTCTTCATCTACATTTAGGCTTAAAATTAGAACAAAATTTTCAAAATATTTTAGTCCATAAGTACTTAACTTATCTAATAAAATAAAATTGAGTAATTAACTATTAATATTATAAACTTATAATTAATTCAATAAATTTGTTTAATTTAAAAATAATATACTAATCAAATAAATCATAAATAGGTTGAAAGTTTTTCAATGTAAAAAACAAACTATTTACAAATAAAAAAATATTTTATTGATAAATTAGTAAAATTTAAACAAACAAAATTTTGAATATTCAATACATAACTTAGGGTGAGTTTGGATGTTGAAGTGAATTAAGTTGAGTTAAGTTGAGATGATAAAATATTATTAGAATATTATTTTTTAATATTATTATTATTTTAAAATTTAAAAAAATTAAATTATTTATTATATTTTGTATTAAGATTTGAAAAAATTGTAATAATGAATTGAGATGAATTGAGAGTAATTTATGTTCCAAACGCACCCTTACTCGAATTGATTATAGCCGTAACCTAGGTAACCCAAAAGTCAAAAATAAATAAATAAATAAAATCAGTAGTACGGTTCTGGTTGCCACCTCCCAATTATCAGAATATATTTCTGTAGAATCCCAATATAATAAAATTAAAACATATTTGATTGATTGATTTGACAAAAAAAATCCATTTTCCATCCGATTGGTTGGACGTTCTGTTTTTATTTATGCGTATGCTTCCAATCATTTTATATGCAATTATCACAGCCATATTAATTATTTCTGCATTATAGTATCCATTAATTATATATAGGTAATTCGTTCTCTTTGTTTGTCCTTATTTTTGTATAAGAGTTTTGCTATATATGGTTATTTTTGTATATTTTTTATATATTTTATTGATGTAATTTGTTAAAATAATTATTTTATATTAAAAAAATTTGAGACAATTAATCATAATAATAGAATGTATAAAAAATACGTAAAAATAACTTGTTATAGATCAGATCAGATCATAACAATAAAAATAAAAATAAAAATAGAAAAATAATATTGCTTCAAGTGGAAAGAAAGGCTCTCCTCCCTTTTGGTTGAAGACTCGAAGGTTGAAGTTTGTGTTTTTATTTGTATGCTTAATAGTGGACTCGGTAAAGTTAAATTTTAGTTAAAGAATAGTTAAAGTGTAAATTAAAGTGTAACAATGGACTCAACAAATGAACAGTAATTTTAACTTCAGAGTATATCTCTAGTCAAATTTGTTAAGCCAAATGGGCTGACCAAATATTATTTTTAGACTAAAATATTATATTGTCGTTGCTTGCTTCTCCACCAGGCCACCATGATGACTTTTTGAATATGAACTTTCAAGAAAATTTCTCTCTATATACATACATATTAAAATCTTAACTACGATTTCTAATTTTGTAACACTTGCTAGCTCAACAAATACAATAAAATATATGTCAGAGGCAAAATTTATATTAATTTTCTAAGTAACAAAAATTTATAAGTAAAATAAATAAAAAATATCCACTATAATTAAAATAACAAATTTACAAGAATAAGTTAAAATATAAATAAACAGTTCAAAATCAATATTTGAATAAAATAGTAAAATATTTGTTGAGCCTGTTTTTTGATGTTGTTGAAAAGTGACTAACTAAATTTGTAAAAATAAATTTCTTAGTCAAATTTTAGCCAAAGTTTGTTAATTAAGCCCACTACTAGTACTCTACTAAAACATCAAAATATACTCTTCCTTCTCATTTTTGGATCGTAAGCCTATTATGCCTGCATCATATTTATTGTTTATTGTTGAGTGAAAATAAAAGAAAATAGGATAATACTCCACATTAAAGTATAATTATTATTTTTTAGTTCGAAAACCCATCAATAGGAAATTTTATTTGCATACTGCCAAGTCCGAGTGACTAAGCAAGCCTGCATAAGTTCATAAAATTAGAAATTATATATTTTTTTTTTAATTTTCAATTAATTGATATTATGTATTTCAAGTACTTCTTATTCAAGTGATTGACATAAAAAATCCACTTAGACTATGTCACATAAATTATTGTGAATCAGGACGACAAATTCAAAATGAAGAGTAGTATTAGTTTTAAAAAATAAAGACATAGTGATATATTTGATATGCAAAATATTCTTTCATAATTAATCTTTTATTCTAAGTGAGTCTATGCACAATGTTAGAATATTATTATAGAATATTACTATACTTAGAATATGTTCATTATATTATAGTGTGCATGGTAATATGACTTATTATCTACCATATTTAGTTTATCGTGTAAATCAGTCAATATCAATTAGTATCATTGATTGATTGTATTTTTATTATTTCTCTTATCTCATACTCTTATAAATAGGACCACTCATTCTTTCCAACGTGTTCTTCTCGACTACATATTCATTACAGTGTTTTCCTTCTTGTTGTCGGCATTTTGGTGTCTTGGGTATTTTTTCGATGTCCTTTTTCCAGCAAACTTGTTATTGGTAAGTGATTTCTAACCATTCATTGCTACTTGTTCTAAAACCAAATTTCAAAATTAAGTTTGCACGGTACAGATCAACCGATTTGTGAGAGTCTAATTTTATACGTTGTCACATCTTATATAACGTTGACTTATATTGATTAAATTGAACAAACCTCTTTTTTTTTTTTTTTTGTTACCAAATGTGTGGTTTATTGATAATAAGTAGAATAACTCAATTAGTTTACAAAAAATAAAACAAAATAAAAATAAATAAAAATAAGTGTGGTATGTGAGGATATGAGTAGCAAAACTTTTTAAGTTTTACCTCGAGCTTGGATTCATATTGAGCGGTCTCTAAGTGTGCATTTTTTCAAGCTTGTGATATTTTTTATGAAAAATGATACAATTATATTTTTTTTATATAAATTTTATACAATTATGTGTTAAATAAGATATATTTTAATAAAAAAAACTAATAAAAATAATATCAATTTGCATAAATACCCTTAATTAAACACACTTGTATAAAAGTAGTTGTGAAAAAAATTGTATTATTACTCATTTTTTAGAATAGTTTAAAAAAGTGTTTTCATTTCGATTTTTGGCATATATAAACTGAATCACACTCTATTCTTATAAGTAATACCGACAATTGTTAGACCTCATATCATCCCCTAGGGTAGAGGGAGAACTTGGAAATGGAATGTCTCTCAAATATGCTCTTAGTGCAACTGTGTTTTTTTTCCCTTTCCTTTCAAATATTTTTTAAATATTTTTTATTGGTTATGAGTGTATGAACCCTAAAATAGCAATGCTATATACAATTTCTAAATGGAGACTACATTAAAAGAGAAGCAAAACAACATGAAAAAAATAGAAATTAGTCATGTAATAGAAAATTATAAATCGAATTAACCCTAAAAAAAATAAAAAATGAAAAATACAAATTATTTTTCACAACACATTACATAACCATGTTTTTCAATGAAAGGTAATTTAGTAAAATACTTTATAAAAGTAATATTATTTTACAAAAATGCCCTTATTTTAAAATATATATTGTGAAATATATTGTGTAGATATCATCACTCAAAAAACATATAATGGTATAATGTTCAAAGACTCAAAAAAACATAGCCAATAATAGTAACTTCTCGTAATTCTTTTTTATTTCCCTAGAAAAAAATGAACAAAAATACTCAAAATTCATTTGATTATCGTTGTTACAACATGTGATGGATCAATATCTTTCAAAATTATTATCTATTTTAATATTTAGTTTGGAAGAACGATAATCACCAACATATATAATGTAAGTATTATTTCAAAAATATTTATTGAGATAAATAATTACAAAAAAAAAAATCCATCCATCAATAAAAAAACTAAATGTACTAATGTTGGACATATTTAGGTAATTTAGTTTTTGAGTTATCGAACAGAATTAAGACAATTTAATATAGATTTTTATATTTAAAACAGTAAAAACCTAAGTTTTTTTTTAAAAAAATACATGTATATCGATACAATAAAAATTAATTATAAAAATGATTTGACTAATCATATCAAATATATATATATTTAGAAAAAGAACCCGGCTATACATCAGTCGGCACTCTCCAGTGTCTCCACACACCGTGATTATTATTTTTTTTTTTTAACACAACACACTAAGTGTGTTGAGGATGCAGTCAACAGTAAATTGATGTAAATAATTTTTTTTAGAAAAAAGCTACTTGGCTATTGTTGGTTTTTTTTTAAAAATTTTATACTTAATGATTAAATAATTAATTTTTAATAATATTATGATTTTATTTTTTTAAAAATATTTAAAAATTTTAAAAAATACATGTAAAAAAAAAAAAGGAAAATGAACTTGGGGGAGAGCCACCCATATTTTTAAGATTTTCCATAATTTTCTTTATATCTTAAAAGAATTGAATAAAGTGATAAGCGCAGTTCGCACAAGGCTCAACTTAGAATTTTTACAGCGAATCCTTGGGATCGATTTCTCGTGAGATCCAATGAATCGAGAATATAAAACTATAAAACAAGTTGTAAAAATAAAATTACAAAAAAAAAAAGATCTCAAAACGTATATAAAAAATATCGGCGCGGCTCGAGCCGAGCCAATCCGAGAATGCCGGAATGACTGTCAATTTTCTCTCTAGGGTTTCGCGGGATCACACTAATATTTCTTATTTGGGTATCTTTTGATTCGTTTCACAATTTAATTCCGCGGTAATCCGAATTCTCAGCACCTCTGTCTGTTCTTTTCTTTTATTGCCTTTTTTGTTTTGGATATTTTTGCTTTGGAGCTTTTAAAATTTACTTCTTGGTGGAAAATATGAAATCAAGGCATTCTAAGGAGTTACATGCGTTGTTATTGTGATGAACTCAAGGTATTCCATGGAAATGGAGGCTTAGTATATTTGCTAATTAATTGAAACTGAAGAAGTAATAGGAAGAAAATTACATTGAGTTTTGTTTTCTTTGTGATGAAATTAGGAGATTCTTTTTATATGGTTTTTTTTGGGGTTAAAATATTGATTCTTTTAATGCGTGTCATTCTATGCTTATGTAGAATTGCACTATGGAAATTTTATTTTGTATTAAATGTTAGTGCCTGGTTTTTGGTTAATTGTGTTTGAACAATGCAGCTCGCTTGCTATTGAGTATTGCAGCATCTGGGGACAAATAGTTGTGGGTCTGGGAGGAGATTCGATTATATGCATGCTGTTATGTAGAAGGATGGAATCTGGTAGTTTGAGGTAGCCATTGGACCTGCAACCAAGGAAATGGATTCGGCAAGGAGTTGGTTTCAGAAGTTTCAACCGCGGGACAAGTCACGGAGTTCAATCAGGAAGAAGGAGCCTAATAGTGAAGGGAAGGGGGATTCGGATGCACAGGGTGATGAACAAGCACTTTCCAATGTCACAAAGCAGAAGGTTGCGGCTGCAAAGCAGTATATTGAAAACCATTACAAGGAGCAAATGAAGAACCTGCAGGAGAGGAAGGAGCGGTATGGTTCATTTCCCCTTTTAAATACATAGTGCAGAAGTTTTTTTTGCTTTTCGATATTGTATCACTTTGATGCCTATTTAACTTCAAAAAAACAAAACCTCAAAATTGTCTACATAACTAGTCGGCGACCCGTGCAATCTGCGAGAATAATTAAGAGGCAAGGAAGCCCAAGTGAGTAAATAATGATAAGTCCATAACTACAATAAAATGAAACATTTTTTTTTTTTCATACTGGAAAAGTAATAATAGAACGTTATAAGAGTTGAGTGTTGGAAAGTCAAAGAGATAAATAATGGAAAATCAATAACCACTAAAAGTTGAAATGTCCTTTTTTCTTCTCAATCCTTTTTCTAATCTTAATTTCAAAAAACCGAGTGGAATTATTGCGGTAATAAAGACAATACAATGAAATGTCATTTTAATATGTGAAGGGTTGGAATAAGTTAGTAAAATAAAATAAAATAGTGCGATGGCGCAATAGAATACAAAGTGAATGCTTAAAAAATTATATAGGTAATAGATTACAGTGAATTGCATGTTTCCATGGCCATTTCTTTTTTTCTTTTATTAGTTTTTTCTGTTTTTCTTAGGAAAACAAAGTGTTTCTGTTTCTTTCATTAATTGGGACAAGGGTTAATCAGTTTTTAGTTTTCCTCGACTGCCTGTACTATGTCCTAGAAAACATTATTACTTGAGGATTAGTCTCACTATTATCAGATGGTAATTCTATTGATTCCCCAGCCACTATTGGGGTTATATACTATCTTTTGAAGCATAGTGATGCTACAAGAAGATGTATAATTTCCTTCCCAGAAGTAAAGGTAAGTCAAGGTTATAAATGGTAATAGAAAAGTAGAGCCTTTAGCAGTAAAGGCTATAAATGGCTCTGAGGGAGTCAGCTGAAACTGGTAGAGGTAAGTCAACTATCAGTAGTTCTTATATTCCTGGTAGCAGCACCCTTTTTCTTCTTCCTCCTTAAGTCATATTCTAGCATATGCAGGGGTGAAGAGACAATAGCGTTGGATGCAGTTTAGTGTTAAGTATAATGATTTGTAACACTTCAAAGACAGTGCTAGCCACTCTATGTTTATATTCTAAAAAGGCCTGTCAGGATTACAATTAGAGCTCCTAAGAATCATTGTAAAGTCTAGTTTCACCCATTATGGAATCAATATGGAATTTAGCATGGCATTACAACCTCCTCCGCTCAAGGCCAATGACTGAACGTCCCTGCACCACATAATCTTACTAAATTGGTGATACCATTTGTAAGAACCCAATGAATGTTCTAGCCACATTTATGTTTATACGCCAAAAGCTGTAGTCAAAGTTATAATTGGAGCTCATTGGAACCATTATATAAAAGAATGTCTCCCTTTCGGGTTACGTGGGCTTCATTCACTACCCTCCCATAGATGTGGGATGTTAAAATCTCCCCCTATTTGGGTCCTTGATCTTTTTTTTAGGCCATTTCATTTTGACATGACTCAAGTCTCACATTTTTGGTTGGGGATGGCTCTAATACCCACTGTGTTGACCCAAAGGACTGCACTAGCTATACCTATGCTTATACTCCAAAAGTCTAGTCAATATTACCATTAGAGTTTTTAGAATCATATGAAGTCCAATCCCACCTAGTAAAGAACCAACATGGTACTTGATACTCTTACACCTTTATGTTAAATCATCCATCCATGATCCTGCGTGAGATTTAGGGGGTGTTATACAAGTGGTTTCGTTCTCTATCCTTTGGTTGCTGTATTATTTTCATTTGCACAGTGTTTATTTTTAATAAAGTATTACAGAGTGAAATTTTCACTTTATCTCTGGTTAATAAACTTAATAAGGGACTTATCAAGAAGAATCTTTTCCTGAATAGAACTATTCTCTATCCTTTGGTTGCTGTATTATTTTCATTTGCACAGTGTTTATTTTTAATAAAGTATTACAGAGTGAAATTTTCACTTTATCTCTGGTTAATAAACTTAATAAGGGACTTATCAAGAAGAATATTTTCCTGAATAGAACTAGAGAGTTGAAACTCTGATGCTTGAGAGAAAAAAGATTTCTAATTTTACTTTCATTGAACAGGCGAATTATACTGGAAAAGAAGTTGGCTGATGCCGATGTCTCCGAGGAAGATCAAAACAATCTTCTTAAATTTTTGGAGAAGAAGGAAACTGAGTACATGCGCCTTCAAAGGCATAAAATGGGTGCTGACGATTTTGAGCTGCTAACAATGATAGGAAAGGGTGCATTTGGAGAGGTATTTTGTTTCTTAATTACTATGCATGATCTGGCTCACCAGCTTTTCATTGTTATTAAAGAAAAAAACTGTCTATTTTTTTTTATTGATATTTACATTAGTTAAATACTGCATCGTGTACAGAAGATATAGCATGCCTTGTTGTTTTCTTTCGTATTGGAGCTCTTTCCATCTTCATGGACTTTGTGATTGTGCATCTCTCTCTTTCTCCATGCGTATGTTGTGGTATTAGCAGGGCCTTTGCTTCTTCTTGTCCCCTTCTTCCTCTTGCTTGTGGGAGTGTTGCCACTGGGAAGTTATTGGCATAGGTCATCTTGTGGTAACTTTCACTGGTCAAGGAGTTCTAATTCTTATAACAAGGTTCACTTATATAGAAGCATAATCCCTAGATCTGAAATTGGAAAAGACAAAGATTTCTAATTACTAAACAAGACTAATGTCCAACTAATAAAAGGAAACCTAACAGGAATCAAAGTAAGCTAGACTTATAACCAAACCCCCAACAAACTTGACTCAAAACAACCTAGATCTGAAATTTACGAAAATGCATCTCTTGTGAAATTGCAGAACTTAGGTGTCATTGTCTGGACTGGAAGAGATGTAGATGATGTTGACTATCTCCTTTTTCTTTTGCTCCTCTTTCATTTCCCTCTAGAACTTTATATTGGTATTTGATAATAAGCTGCAAGTTTGTAAATCAGGTAGTGTAAAATTTGCTTTCCTGCTGCAGGTTAGAGTTTGCCGGGAGAAGGCAACTGGTCATGTATATGCTATGAAAAAACTTAAGAAATCAGAAATGCTTCGTAGAGGCCAGGTATACATTTATCTGTCCTGCCAGATGGTATCACTATGGTACATGTATGCTAAATTTACTACCAATTGGCTTCTTGTCCTTTTAGGTTGAGCATGTGAGGGCTGAAAGGAATCTGCTTGCAGAGGTTGATAGCAACTGCATTGTCAAACTCTACTGTTCTTTTCAAGATGATGAGTTTCTTTATCTGATTATGGAGTATCTACCTGGGGGAGATATGATGACTTTACTCATGAGAAAGGACACCTTGACTGAAGACGAAGCCAGATTTTATGTGGCGGAAACAGTTCTGGCAATTGAATCAATCCATAAACGCAATTACATCCATAGGTTTGTGCACTTAATGCCTTGTGTTTGCATGCAGTTTGAAATGGGTCAGCAGATTTTGTTTTGTTGGACAGCAAACATATATTAAGCTTTTTCATGTCACATAGATTAAGCCTGTTAGTGAAATACCTTTCAGGGATATCAAGCCCGACAACTTGCTTCTTGATAAATATGGGCACTTGAGACTGTCAGATTTTGGACTATGTAAACCATTAGACTGCAGTACACTCCAAGAGCAGGACTTCTCGATAGGGAACAACCATAACGGGGCTGCACAGAATGAAGAACGCTCTCTAGCTCCAAAACGCACACAACAAGAGCAAGTACAGCATTGGCAAAAGAACAGAAGAACACTTGTAAGTTTTCTCTCTCTCTCTCTCTCTCTCTCTCTCTCTAACCCCCTCCTTTTCTTTTTTTCTTTTCTTTTTCCTGTTTTGTTTCGAAATAATGGCATGTTACCAAAAAGGGGCATGATGTCACTACTTGCCAATTGTTTGGTGCCAATTAGCTATAGCTCATATGGGACTTCCCCTATAAGATTGGGATAATGAGCTGAACTGTGGTGGGGGTGGGGGTGCGGTTGTGAGTTCAAAATTTTGTGTGTTTGTGTTTTTGTGATATACCAATGAAAAAGTTTCCATTTGTTTGGCGATTGGAAGGACTTATCTTCATGCACTGGGGGGGGGGGGTCCATCTATTTTCACATGTTTTAGGGCACAATTTTGTGCCCACTGTCTCATTGTCAGAGGTTTTATTATTTCTTAGTAACTGTTGGAATTTGCCACTGCAGGCTTATTCTACTGTTGGTACACCCGACTATATTGCTCCAGAAGTTTTGTTGAAGAAAGGATATGGGTTGGAGTGTGATTGGTAAGTATCGTGCATGTTCTGTAATGGGTGTTTGGATTAATGAATTCAATATTACAGGTCAAAATGGGTCTTGTTTACCCGGGAAATTTAGAGTCTTGTGTACCCCAAAAATACCAGTTGAGTCTGTTTGCATTTTGCTGATAAAATTTTGTGACTTGGCTGGTATTCACAATTCTTTATATCTTTTAGGCTATGATCACCAAGTTAATGCAGATTGATCATGTATTATTCAAAGTCTAGGGATGCCAAAATTTTTGTATCAAGGCCAAAAATAAGTTTTATTGATGTGCAGGTGGTCTCTTGGGGCTATTATGTATGAAATGCTCGTGGGGTACCCGCCTTTTTATTCTGATGATCCCATGTCAACGTGTAGAAAGGTATTTCTCTTTCATAGATGTTTCAATCCTCCTGGTTTGAAAGATAAAAAGGATGGAGTTTGTATAGAAACTTTATGTGACATTTGGTCAATTTTATATAATTTTCTTTCTCCACTGAGATTCTTGCAACAATCTTGCCTTGCTGCATTTTAATACATTCAAGTTAGCACACAATCCGAAATTTCACACACTCTTTGAACCCTTAGTATTTCTATCAAGTAAACTGGTCTGTAGATTGCTTTCACTCTTTAATGTAGTGTGGTTGATTGCTTGATTAAAGAGGCTTAATTAATTGCTTGATTAATTCAAGCCTACTATGCAAAAGATTTAATAATCCTGAATTTTTTGCAGAGCCAATGAGCCATAGTTGAGTCAGCAAAATTTCTCCTTAAAACAACCCTTTATTCTGAAGAAGTGAATTTGTATTCAATGGGGGTGCATTTGTATATTTTGCAACAGATTTATAATTTGATTCCTTCTCCATGAGAATGACTCCTTCTTAGTGGTTCTTGGTTCTGCATGCAATTAGTAATGTTTCATCTCATAACCCACATACATGCAGAGAAGTATTGACATGTCATAAATTTTTGTTTAATGTCATGTGGAAACAACTCCTCTCTCTCCCACCAAAAAAAGTAAAAATAAATATTGTATTGGAAGTGGAAACTTTATTTCCTTGATGTCTCCATTCTTCCCTGTTTTATGCAGATAGTAAATTGGAGAACTCATTTGAAGTTTCCTGAGGAAGCAAAGCTATCTCCAGAGGCAAAAGATCTTATCAGTAAACTCCTGTGTAATGTAAGCCAGAGGTTAGGATCAAAAGGCGCCAGTGAAATAAAGGTATTGTATAGTGTGCCCTTTTTTGAATTCTTGGATTTGTTCCATAAGCTAGAATAGGAATTATCTCCCTGCTGTTTCCTCTCTTCAGGTTCATCCGTGGTTTGATGGTACTGATTGGGAGAAGATATATCACATGGAAGCTGCATTCATTCCTGAGGTCAATGATGAGTTGGACACTCAAAATTTTGAAAAGTTTGATGAGGTATTGGTGTTTTTTGATTTATTCTTAATTTCAGGGAGCTACTTATGTATGGGCTTCTTGTTGCTAATATTTTCTTTTGCTTATTCTTTTTCAGTCAGATAACCAGAATCAGACTTCAAACAAAGCTGGTCCGTGGAGAAAGGTAATTCTTTGAGTATTAAATGCTGCTTCCGGGGTTTGTCATTCATTGATTCATAGCTTGGTGCAAGCAGAAGCACTGCCTATTTGTTTGGTCTTGTTGCCTTGGTGATTTGGCAAAAATGCATATAATCATGTTGCAGGATCAATCAAGTAAATAGTTTTGTGTTCTTGGTACTATAACATGCTGTCCACTAGTACCTTTGCAGTTGCTCTATCAAGGAACAGTTTGAGTTCTCATGCTATTCTGGCTAGGTTTACTAGGGATGTTTGTCGTTTGTTTTTATAAATGTTGTGTATGAATTTAAGTTAAGTTTGGCAGGATCGGGAAATTAGGAAATGATAAGAGGCACATGATTAGAAAATTTTTGTCAAAACTTTTATTGTTGTTTTTAATAATAACTCTGAGCTTTCTTTGTCCTCTGCTACTTAAACAAAAAAGAAAAAATCATTCTAGTCCTAATTTTATTCTGCTTTCTCCTATGAGAAGCTTAAGCTTTGATGTATATGGAAGTGTATTTTTGGCAAATTTTGCCCTGTAAATGACCAGTCTATTGTAAAGCCAAGGAAGTTCTTTCCTTGCAGGGATGGAACTACATTAGAGCCTGAAGCCCCTCCAAAATTTTTAAAAATCACAAAAAAAAATTCAATGGTGTTTATATGAGAAAAAAATTATAAAAAAATTAATTCCCCCCCCGGCGGGGGCAAAAAAAAAAAAAATTATTTTCTTAATTTTGCCTCCACAACTTCACTTTTTCGGGTCCGCCCTGTATCCCTTTCCTGATTGCAGCCTGTATGGCTTTGGGCAATTGCTTCATAGGCTGATGATCTAGGAAGTGGGCCATCTTGATTATTTTTATTTGGGATATGATTGTAATAAGATTTTAGGTTAGCATAATCATATTTGTTATGATTTTTATTTCTAGTTCCCTTTTTATTCTCATTGTTATCCTTTCTTTGCAGATGCTCTCATCCAAGGACCTCAACTTTGTGGGTTACACGTATAAGAACTTTGAAATTGTCAATGACTATCAAGTTCCTGGGATGGGTATGTCCTTTTCTCTATTTTATCCATGTTAAGTATGCTTGGTACAGGTGTCAGTTCTGAGTAGCTGTGTAATGTTTTGTTTGTCTGAGCAATAACATAGGGTAGGGGGTGTCAATGTGAAGTTGTAAATGTCTCTTTCTCTATTGTAGATGCTATCTTGGATGGGTATGTTTTGGTTGTTATTGTTATTACGCTACGCTGTGTGGTTTTTTGTGTGAACAGGCTGTTTTTTTCTTCAAATTGACAAACTGGGATTAATTAACCATGGTCTCGTTCCTTTAATTTCAAATCCCCTTGAACTTGGGGCTATTGCCTACTCTTTTGATCAATAAAAACTTGTTTACCAATAAAAAAAAATTTCAAATCCCCTTGAACTTGTAGCTTGTATTTTCTGAGCTGTACTCATCTTGCCCATAAAAAAATAAAACAAGAAATATGGTCATTTGGTAGTGTTGCTTCTCTTTACTTGGTATTTTGTTAGGCAATTACCTTTTTCTGTAGCTGATATTTTCTTTTTCCTTCCTTTAGCTGAGTTGAAGAAGAAAACCAGCAAAGCAGGGAGACCATCTATTAAGTCACTTTTTGGTAGGCTAAAACCCCTTTATACTCCATGACTCTTTTTTTGTAATCATCTTTATAGGTGTCCATTTTGTATGTATAACTGACTTGCAGTTCTCTTTTGGCAAGAGTTTTATTTTGGGTTTTCTCACATCTTCTTATAAAAAACAGAGGGTGAGTCTGAAACGTCAGAAACATCTGAAACGTCTGATACATCTGCAAATAGTCAACCTGTATCGGGGAGCTTTCTGAACCTCTTGCCTCCCCAACTGGTGGTATCTCAAAGCCAGAAAGAATCCCCCTAACCCAATTTTTTCTCTTCATGGTGAGATGGACAAGGAACTCCAAATCATATGTCATTGCATTTTGACTTCCAAAATAATCAGGTGTAACTTCCGGATTGTGCATTTGAAGTCAAGGGTGGATATATCAAAATGAAATTGTTTGAGGTTGGTTTGAAAATTCAAGCTTTAAAGGGTGAAGGAAGGTTCTGGTTTTAAAGCAACAGATCAGCTTTGAACCTGCCGGGATAAGATTCCTGTAAGCTTTTCTGTTACCAAAGATTTAGCAAAATTGGGAAGTAAATACTAACTCATCAGCTACTGACATGTATTTTGCATTTTTCTTTTGTCAATCTACAAAGTGTTGTACAAAGACACTGGAAATCCTTACGATGTATATTATGTTTTTTTATTCAATTAAATGATAAAAGAGTAGTGTTACATATAGTTACACTTTTACTTACAAGACTCATTTTGTTAGTTTTCTTTCAAATTTCATGATTTTCAGCATATCAATAACCGACATGTCGAGAAGTAAGTTTTTTGTAAATTTTTCTTGAGTACATTTAGTATTTTCCTTCCTGCAAACACTGCACTTCACTCAATGGGAGTAGGAAGAAAGAATACCAAAGAGTGTGTTAACTTGCTTGACTCTCTCTTGTCATGAAGTTTCTTCATCTCCAATTTCTTCCTGCATTTTCTGAAATACTTGAATCTCTATTATATGTCGGAAAGTGCAGAGGATACATGCTTTAGTCATTGTCAAGGTGATTTTATTTATGTTGTTGATAATATTTGAAATCTAAAAACCTATATCTAATCCAACTCACCCTGCATGAAATAGGTAAACAAAATACTACATTAAAACCTGTGTATACAAACAGCCAAATAAAACATAGAATGATTCCAAAGAAGTTCTCCTAGGCCAAACCTGTGTAAACAAGTCACCATGGTGGGGCTGTAATACATGTATGTGTGCCATTTCTCAATACATCATGCCCATTGAGCATCTGCATCATTAACATGCAAAATGATTACCTTGTTAGTAGTAACTCTTTTCTTCTTCTTCTTCTTCTTTTTTGTTTTTTTTGCAACTTTTTTTTTATTTGCATAATTTTTCATAAAAAGAAAATAAACCTCAAGACTTCCCCATATCCTAAGACTCTTGCTTAAAATAAAAGTCCGCTGAATTTGAAACCTTAGAGCATTCTTAATGGATTAGCTAAAAGCTAAATCCATCATATATTTAGCTATTAGACAACAAAAACCGACTAAAATAGATTAGCTAAAGCCTAAAAAATTGGACTTTAACTACAATAACTTCCAAAATAAACTCCAAACTTGATGATTATTGTACATAGATCAAATTTATATTTTATTATTATTTCTCTTTCTTCTTCTCATCACAACTATCTTCAAGTAAGTGCTTTTTATGAAAGACTTTGTGCATGAATGTTTTCCTTTCCTTTTTGTGATGTCCTTTTTATATACTGTCATGGTGGCATTGGCCTGCATCGATAACCATAAGTCATGAATATAAGATGCTATATTTCTAAGTTTTTAATAATGTACGGCTTCATGTGTCTGGATAAAATTAAATAAATTAAATATTATAAAATTAAATAAATTAATAATTAAAAAAATTAAATATTTTTTTAAATTAATATTACTTTATTACTATATAACAAATAAATATATAATTCAATGTGGAGATTTGATGTGAATAAAATAGTCAAAGCTAAATTCATCTCATTATTTTATTGTTATATAATAAAAAAATAACTATTCCAATGTGGAGACTTAATGTGAATGGAATAGCCAAAGTCAAATTCACCTTACATTAGCTAAAAGTGTCTTTTAGTTTTGACTAATCTATTGAGAGTGCTTACTTTAATTAAATTTAAAACTCCATATTAGGAAACACAGTCAGCAGAAGATAACTGACTTGTATTAAACCAGGAAATTATTCACTTTTTCCTTTCACTATTCATGTTACTTGAGAGTTACTTAGAATATCTTAGTATATTTATGAATAATAGTGAAATAATTTGAGTTAAGATATTTTATTGAGTTTTGAGAAATGAAAGAAAAAAAATTAAATAAAAATATTATATAGTTAACAAATTGTTTTAATATTATTTTTGTTTTGAACATCCTACAATAAAATGCCCCTTACTATAGAACAAAGCAACAAATTGGGCTTTATAAGCCGTTGCAGCAAGAAAATGGATGTGCAGTGCTAACACGCAACGCCTTTCGCGCCGTTGCTTGTTCGTTGGTGCTTTAGAAAGATTGCAAGGTCCTTAGGCTTTTCTAATAAGATAGAAATGGCTTTTTTAGCTTACTTTGCTACAACGGACCGTTAGCGAGTTTTTTTGTATTTTATTTAGAAGTTTGAGAAAGTTATAAGGATTAGGTAATATATAAGAAAAAACTGAAGATTTGAAATTAAAATCATTTTGTATTTGAATGATGTTTGGAAAGGAAATATCCGAAAATATTTGAGAATACTTGAGAACAGTTATATTTCCTAACATACCCTTATCTATGAGAATTTTAGTACATGATAAGGCTAGTGCTTAATTAACTAGATATATACATTTGCAGAGGACATGAAAAGAAATGCATGTCATGAATGCAACTCATCAAATAGAGTGGCATTTAACCTGATTTTAACTTAAAGTGAGCAAACATATGATTCAATCACTCCTTTGGATTTTAACTTGCACGTTTCCTTGCAACAATGTTATTTTAAGGGCCCGTTTGGATATTTAGAATATCTTAATATGTCTGTGAATGGTAATAAAATAGTTGAGTTAAAATGTTTTATTAAGTTTTAGGAAATGAGAGATAAAAAGTTGAATAAAAATATTATAAAATTAAAATTTTGTTTGAATATAATTTTTGTTTTAAAATTTGAAAAAGTAGTATTACTTTTTTTGTTTGTTTGTGAGTTTGAAAAATTTATAATGATTAGGTAATTATGAGATAAAAAGTTTGAAGAACTCCTGGGTGTTGCTATTGTATATGACTCGTGTACTTGAGTTTCTGACTATTCTTATGATCAAAAAATTTTATTTATTGACAAAAAAAATTAAAAATTTGAAATTGAAAAATGTTTTGTATTTGAGTGATATTTGAAAATGAAATATATGATAATACTTAAGAATAATTGTGTTGCTAAATGGATCCTAATATTCTATGGTCTTAAACTTGTCTCTTTCTTTTTTTGAACTATTAGGAGGTCACGTGCCCAGCTCCTCGTCTAAAGATGATTTGAAATTTGAAGAAAACTAAAAAATAGGTGATGTTTTCAAAACATTATGGGTAATGGCAAGTACTCGCACCTCGGAGTAAGCACAGAATGCTCTCACTACGGTGCGAGCAAAATTGATTGAACCTAGGGCGAGCATGGAGTGCTTGCACGGGTGTGTTCGCACCTAAGGCGAGTGAAGAGTTCTCAGACCAGAAGCAAACAAGGAGTGCTTGAACCCAGGGATGAGCAACAATAGCTCCCATACAGAGCAAGCAAAAGTGCTCGAACTCAGGGGTGAGCACTCCTAAGCGAACAAGAAGTACTCACCCCTGAGCTAGCAAAGAGTGTCTGCACCTCGAGCGAGCAAAATGGTCGAGGTGAAATGGTCGAGGTAAGCATAGTGAAAGTATAATGGAAAAATGAAAGTGGAATGGAAGAATGAAGGTAGGATGTAAGAACGAAGGTAGGATGGAAAAATAAATGTAGTGTGAAAAATGAAGCTTGGCAGGAAAATGAAGATAAAACGGGAAAATGAAGATAAAGTTAGTGTGGAAAAATGAAGATGAAGTTGGTTCTGGAGTTTTCTAGCTATCGTTGGCTAGTTTGATTTGTGTCATGATTGTTTTTGTCTAACTTGATTTATTATAGGGGTATTTTAAAGCTTCATTTGTTTTCGCAAATGAGATGAGATGAATTGAGATAAAAATTAAAAATTAAAAATTGAATAAAATATTATTAGAATATATATTTTTCAATATTATTTTTGTTTTGAGATTTAAAAAAGTTGAATTGTTTATTTTATTTTGTGTGAGAATTTGAAAAAATTGTAATGATTAGATGATATAAGATGAGATGAGATGAAAATTTTTGTGAAAGTGAACGAGAATTTCAAATATGTGACATAGGCATTTTAGACTAATCCGAGTCTCTTGCAAGGGCACATTCTTCCCATTAGCGTCAATAATAAGGGCATTTCAATCCAACATGGAATCTGTAAAAGGACATCTTAATCCAAGTCATTACATAAATTTGTAGGTAGTAAACTCATCTTTTATTGCATATACATAAAAACAATATTAATTACTCAAAATAAAAAATTTATCTTTTATTTGATTTCCTTTTTTCACTTCTAAATCTCTAACCTTTCTAAGTCTTATACCTAAGAGTCCGTCTGCTTACAGTCCCCAATTGATGACTGCCCACGTAAGCCTGGGCATTCTTGTCCCTAAAAATTGTTTGAAAATTACAATAATGTCCCTAAAGTTCTCCTACAGTCCCACTACCACAACTGAGTCCACAGTTTATTGTTCTCCACATAGCAAATTCTATCACTCTGCAACTGATATCAAATCTCTTGTGTGTGTAAATTTGGTTTCAGCTTTCCACTTCCTGTACATCACCAGTTAGCTCCATCGATGGATGCTCGTTGGAATCATCTTCAACTTCCACGGACCAGGGATCAAATAAGTCTACAATATGGTCTGATACTACAATGGAGACCCATCAGCATGATGAATCCTATGGTGGCTGTGAATGCCGGTAACAAAGTTTTCCGTTTCAAGTTCCAAAGAAAATTTTAGCAGAAAGTAGCCTTGGTCCTTCAGATGTTTTAAGAAATAAAAAACCTTCATGTCTTAAATTCAACAACGCTGATATGGGTCTCACTAGCGCTGAGGAAGGGGGAAGGGTTGGCAATGGTGTTTTGCTTTCTTTAAAATGGTATTTATTAGTGCTTATATGATATAATTTAACTTGAAAAAATAAGTTTTAAATTTTGAATTTTACCAATCAAATTTTATAATTTAAATGATGTGGATGATGTATTCTACACACCGACTTGAAAATAGAATAATTCAAATATATATATTAGTCTTTTCTATATCCTATACGAAATGAAACGATTAGTAGATGAATAAAAAATATTTACTACTTTTATTTCAAAAGATAATTTGTTTTATAAATTAATTATATATCAAAAGATAATGATTAGATTTACTTAACCAATAAGAGTAATACTATAGAGTAGCCATTGTTTATTAAGCACACCCTACACCTGACATGGATGTCATTTCTTTTTTTTTTTCTTAAAATAAAAAAACCCATCTCGTGCCCCTCTCCCTCTCGTTGCAGCCCCTCTCCTTCTTCTTCCCATTTCTCTCTTCTCACGTGGGTCCTCGCTGTCGCAGCCCAGATCCGCCTCTGCTGTCGACTGGGCCTCCCACCGTAGCCACCGAACACCACCACCGAGCCCTTCCTTCTTCCTCTTTCATTGCAAGCACGCCCTCTCTCTCTACACAATTTTCCCACGTCACGGGTCAGATCTCCACATCGCCGCCCACGAACATGTTAGACCTCCACCCCTCGGCCATACCCTCTTTCCCCAGCTCACGCTGACCTTCCTCTCTCCCTCACATGCCCTCTCCCTCATGGGTCCTCTCTCCCTCACGGCCATATCTGCACCATCGAACCACCGTACCGCCACCTCGATAGTCAACGACACCATCAGCTCCACCGTAATCTCCCCATGACCAACCCTTTTACATCCCGTAGAGGATGGGCAACGCCGGAAGGGGGCGGATGGGGGAGAGAATGGGTGATGCGGGAGGTGGGGGAGAGGATGTGCGACGCAGGTGGTGGGGGTGGGGGTAGGGGATGGGCGACGGTGGGGCGGGGGAGGATGGGCTTGGGCGACACGAGTGGTGGGGGTGGAGGGAGAGGATGGGCAACTTGGATGGGGAGATGATGGGCTTGGGCGACTCAGGGGGAAAGAAGAAGTAAAAAGAATTTGAAAGGAGAGAGGAGGGAAAAAAATTCTCTGCCCAACACGTATGGTGTGCTGTGGCTGCTGCCAAAAAGTGACTGATCCAAAGGTTAATTCTATAATAATACATAATAATTTGACTTAATATTAAATTTTAATTAATAACTTAAAATATTTCTGATACTATTTTCCGTAACAAGAACACCAGTCTGGGACTCTGGACAGCTCAAACGGAGCGAGAAGGTGACGCTATGCCCCTCGTATTTGTTAACGAGAAACATAAAACAGAAACAAAAAACAAACAAGTGTTTTGAAAAGCACCGAAAACGAAGATAAAAACAACAAAATACTATAAAGTCTCTCTGCCTGCTTTTTCTCCATTACTCTCTCTTTACCGCATCACTTTCCTCGATCTCCACCAAAAATACGGAGACGAGGAGAGGACTTTTTGTCTTTCCTCTCCGATTCGCCTATTGAATTACTATTTTCAGTAACCAAAAATTTCCTGTTTTCGTTGAATTCCCGAATTCATTCCCCTTTTTCATTGGTTTTCTGGTCAACGTAGTTAGTAGATTTTTCTTGATGTTAGGGTTTTTTTTATTAATATTACGGGGTTTGGTATGAAATTATGTAGTTGGAGAAGGTGGACTTATGGTTTCGAAATAAAAATCCCATCCTCATTGTTTGGGATTATCAATTATTTAGCATTTTTTTTTGTTTAATTTTCAAATTCTGTCTTCTGGGGGTTTTATTATGTTTCACTTTGGGGCTGATTTAATGCTTAGATTGTGATAGTTTTTCGGTATTTCTTTTTGCGAACGAAGGATTATTTTATAATTATTTTTATTCTGGGAGATTGGGAATTGGGTAAATCTGTTGAGATTTAGGGGTCATTGTTTTGTGGGTATAGGGTTATTTCGCAAATAAATGCTCAGTTGGGCACAAATCTGATTGGAGTTAGCAATCTTAAGCTTCTGGGCGGGCGTGTATTGGAAGGAATTTGATAATGGATCACGTGATTGCTGGGAAGTTTAAGCTGGGGAGAAAGATTGGGAGTGGATCATTTGGGGAGCTATATTTAGGTATTGCCCATTCGATGCTTTGCTATCATTCCTTCTTTTTCTTTTTTCATTCTCCTTTTAACATTGTGACTTCCTGGTTTCTTGTGGTGATAGGTGTTAACGTACAAACTGGGGAGGAGGTGGCTGTTAAGCTGGTATGTGATACGTGTTCTTATATAGGAGTATTTGTTCATGATACTTTTTTTTTTTGATAGCAAATTTGTTCATGATACTTAGTTGTGGTTATTTGTTTATTTAGTTTTAGCAATAACAGATATAAGGTATTTATTCCTCTCTCTCATTGGGCATGATTTTTAGTGAGTAACTAGTTCAAAATTTATCAAACATCCCTAGGACGCAACCTAGACAAAGTAGAGCACCTAATTAAGGAAAAAGGAGGAGAACAAGAGTTCCAAAATCCTACAAAAGAAGAAATGAGATTATTGTTGTGGGCAGTTGTTTAATCATATAAAGATTTAAGCATTCAATTTTTTAGCTCTATCTGCGTTCTCTCTCAATCTTCAATTTGCGAGCATTAAGTTCATTCCAAATACTCCACATTAAGCACAAAGGAGCCATCCTCCGTCCCTCTACATTTTATTTACTTCTCAGTTTACCTCCCCAATTTGTCAAACATCGTCTTATGTAATTAGGGCTGTAATCGAGCCGAGCCGAGCCGAGCCGAGCCAGTCTTTGGCTTGCCGAGCTCGGCTCGACTCAAAATACTCGAGCTTGAGCTCCAAGATTTTTTTTTTATTTTTTGTTCAAGCTCGACTCGATAAGCTAAATTCTCAACTCGAACTCAAGCTCGAGCTCGAGTTCGTCCCACAAATGAGTTTGAGTCGAGCCACGAGCTCGAACTGTTTTTTTTTTAATAAGATTTAATAATTAATAAAAAAAAAAAAAATAATATTAAATTTATATAACTAACAAATAGAACCTCTATTGAATTAGCTGGAGTCAAGTTTTGTCGGGTATGTGTCATTTACAATTTGAGTGGGTATCTGCTTTCACGAACGAGTTTTTTTTTTCACGAGTCGAGTTTGATTCGAGTTTAACTGAGCGTGTACTGAGCGGGCTATCGAACAGACTGGTTCATTTACAGCCCTATATGTAATGGACCCACTCCATTATATCCTTGCAACTTCCTCTCAACTTGATAGAAGAAAGGAGGTTAAGTAGCAAAGAGACCGATTTCCTTGCCAAATCCTGCACTAGTCTGGTACTCCACTATAGAATGTCATTGTATCTTTGAATAAGATTTGCAACAAACACCTCCCTTCAGCAAAAGATTCTGAACAGCTCTGGGAAGACTTCTTTCTGGGGCTGATCTCCGCACCACTTGTCATTTTAGGACCTGAGGTCGCAGAAATTGAAGTATTAGCTAAAGACACCCAGGCTTTATGCCTGTTGGCAGCCTTGAGCTGTGCTCAGAAAATGTGAACAAAACTGTTGAAGCTGGAATTTCAACATCTCCATTGCATGCAGGGGGGCTATTTTAGGAATGGATTTCTCAAGGTTTTCAACTGGGGACTTAGACTCAATGGGTAGTACTAAGGGGTTGTAAGGGGCCTTTCTTGGGGAGGAGGAGTTGGGGCATGACTGCAGTGATGGAAGGAGAGCCCATATAACAACCCGGAGTCTGTTTTGGGAGGAAGTGGGGCAAATGAATTATGGTGATAATTTTAGTCTTTTTTTTCAGAGTTGATTCCTTTTGTTGGGAATGAGACATGTATTTTTCAGTCACTAGAAATCAGACCTGCTGCTTCTCTCAATCCAGTTTCTTCTAATTGGGTGTTGTAGAAGGTTAAGAATTTCCATAAATTTGTGGGGTTGTTTGTGATGGGTTTGAGGATGAGCTTATGGATCTTCTTACTGCCATTGAAGCATTCTGAAAACAGCAGGCTCTGGATAGGATTCTCATCTATTCCTCTAAATCATTGGATAAAAGTAATCGAGAACTAAAGCAGTTAACCTGTTCTATAAATTATGACCTCAAGGGAGGTAACTCAGATTAGGAGTAAGGAAAAAGAAATGGCCTCAGTTGCTCTAAATGAACTCAAGATATTTTTTTCTTGGCATGTAAGAGGGTTAAATGAGATGGATGAAAGAACAAGGACTAGGAGTCTACTTAAGGAGCAGAAGGCTTATATTGTGCTTCCGAGAATCTAAATTGAAGTTTTTTGAAGGGCTGTAGTGTGCAGTTTATGACGGAATTCTCTTGGTTCATTCTTCTTCAAGGTCTTATGGATATCCGCCTAGTAGGTGGCATGGCAATTACATGTGCTCCGACAATCGAGAATCGCCAACATTGTCCAAATTGATAGATTTCTAATTTCACTTGATTGGGAGGCCCGATTTCCTAATGCTTTTCAGTGGAAGCTCCTTAGATTCTTATTGTATCTTTTACCTTTGTGCTGGTGTGGCTTAGGGGAGACTGAGAGTATTTGAAGCGGACAAACCCTTATAGAAGAGGCAAGCCAGCAATAAAAAAATAAAGGGTACTCTAGTTGAGGGAGAGAGACGTGAATTCCACTAGTTAGCTAATTCGAACCAGAGGGATGACTCCATTGAATCCCTAGCAATCTATGATTTTGTGTCCTCAGAATTTTTTGATATGTAATCAAGGAGTTTTATTCATAAGAAAAGAAGGCATAGCCTAAGTATACATGATGCATACATGAGAGGTACCTAACTATAGTTCTGTGTCCTCAGAATTTACCAAAAGTCTGATAGCATATTGTTCAATTTTACAACCGTACAACCGTTTGTAGTTTGAATGGTTTAGATGGCACCCTAAATTGGTTGGACGTACATTTGATGCTATTGGAGTGGGAGAGGCCAGGTGATGGGAAGAGAGTCTGCAGAAAGCAAGGCTCTAAAAGTTCCAAATGGTGAGGCACCTAGTTCGGATTGCTTCTTTTTTTAAGAATCTTGTTGTGGGATAATCATAGTAGACTTAATGAGTGTTTTCCGTGAGTTCTATTTTTGGGGAAAGTTTGAAAGAAGCCTTAATCTCAAATTTATTGCAGTCGTTCCTTAAAAAGGGGGCTATGGAGATTAAGGATTTTGTCCCTTTACTTTTTTTTTTTTAATTGGCAAGGAGTATTTTGTCCCATTACTTGTAGGGGTGTCAAATTGTGTTAACAGGTCGTGTTCGTGTCGTGTCAAGGCATGTACATTACACTTAACGGGTCAACACGAACACGACCCGTTAAGGATTTCGTGTCAAAATTTCAAACCCGAACACGACACGGTAAGATAACGGGTTGACACGACATGACCCGTTATGACCCGTTAATGAATAATAAATAAATTGACACAATATGACACGACACGACACGACCCGTTCCGTTTCAACCCGTTTACGTTAATGGGTTGAACAGATACGACACGACCCGTTTGACTTAATTGATTTTATATAAATATATAAATATAAATAATATCTATACAAAATAAAAAACTAACTACAAGTCTAAAATTACAATTCAAATAAATATGATCCACACAATTTATAATAATATTCATTATCAAATATAATAAACAAAACATATAATGTTAATATATTAATATTACAATCCCAAATATAATAAAAAATTTAAAATACAGATCTAAACAAATTTAGAATTTGAAGAAGAAAGTGGAGCATCCTCCTTGCCTTTTAGGTCTAAGGGTATAAAGGTAAATTTAATTTTCTTAACGGGTCATAACGGGTTGACCCGTTAGTGACCCGTTAAGCAATCGTGTCATAACGGGTCAACCCGTTTTGACCCGAACCCGTTAAGGCTAAACCCTAACCCGCTTTTATCGTGTCGTGTTCGTATTGGATTAACGGGTCGTGTCACATATTGCCACCCCTAATTACTTGTATGGGTGTCACATTGTATGCTAACAGTGTGCTTCTTTGATAAACGGCACCCCCTTAGGCTTTTATAACAGTTTCAATGATTGAGATGGGGATATCCTTTAACCTCTCCACTCTTTGTAGTGGTCATGGAAAAACCCTGAGTAAAATGTTGCCAGTTGCTATAGTGCTATTAACACGACTTTTACTGGGTTTATTGGTGGGACCCAGGAATATGAAAATTTCGTACTGTCTTATCTCCTTTTTGCACCCTTATCTTTAGCGAGGCCCATTCAGATCATCTCCTCTACCGACTGAAGTCACTCGCCAATGCTATTTGTTCCCACTAAAGCTTTCCAGGCCAAAAGGCCTACCCAGTGGGCTGTGGCGATGTCTCACCACGCTCCCCCACTCCTATAAAGACTAGCGGAAGGAATGCTCTGTGCTGTTTATACTTTGCAAAGAGTTCCCGAGCACTCTTAGGTGGGCGTACTCAGATCACTCTGTTTTTGTTCACCACTTTGTGCTACTTGTTCTTATGCTTTGAAGTCATTTTAGGGCTGGAACTTAATTTTTCCAAATCAGAGTGAGTCTCATTGGAGTAGTGGATAATATTGGAGGATTGATATGTATCCTTTGAGGCAGAATGTCTTCTTTGCCTATGAAGTACCTGGGTCTCCTTTCAAGGCAAAAATCCATTTGGTTGACCTTATTGAGAAGATGGAACATCGATTAGTTGGGTATAAGTGGCTTTATTATCCATGGGTGGGCATAAATTAAGGGTGCTGTTCCACTGCAGGGTGGTTTGGGATCTATGCGCGTCAATATTTTGTACATTTGGGATTTTGAGTGGGTCATGTTCCAGCTGGTGGTGGACTTGATGGCTTGTTAGTGAAGTACCCATTATAGCCATAGCAATTTACGGGTTTGGATGATGGTCTCTTTGTATTTGATGTGATGTATTGGAGGGAACAAAATGTTTGGACCCTTAAAGGTTGTAAGAGGATGGTTCAAAAATTAAGAGCCATTATATTCAATTCTCTATATGTTTGGATGATTGCGTACAATAGTTTTTGTTCCTCTAGCTTTTCAGTTTGGGTGTTTCTGTTATATTCTACTTTTGTACTTGTGCTGCGCCCCTTTGTGTTTTGAATAAAACTTCATTAGTTATCAAAAGGAAACTAAATATGCTTAATGACCACTAGAGAAGTCATTCTTTCGTTGATACGGCAAATACATTTTTTTGACAAGTAAAAATATAATATATATCAATAAGAGTAATCAAGTACACTGGACGTATACAAGAAAACACCTAGCCCATACTAGAGAGCTCCTAAATACCCAAAAAACCCGTGAAAAACTACACAAAATACACCAAACCCAAATTGGAATAAAAACACACCTCCCCAACTCCAACCCCTTATTTCCCCCGCAAGACTAATAGTCCACCCGAAACAGCAAATACATAACAGAGCAGAAGGAAAAAATCATTTTTGAGTTACGGTGAGGTAAGGGCATTATAGACCATGAACCCTTGAGTGAGCTTGTGCGAGTTAGCATTCAAAAGATTAAGCGGAATGCTATGTCTGTATAAAATGCAGGACTTAAAGCTGTGGCCCTTTTTTTCCTTTTATTTCATATATTTACAAAAGAACCCCCGCCTTAAGGGTGCATTTTATTTTGGTTTGTTTGGCATAAATTTACAGGATAGCCTTCTCTATGATTAGTTGTCCTCTCTGTTCTGATTGACTACTCCAAATTTCAGGAGCCTGTGAAGACCAGACATCCTCAGCTTCACTATGAATCAAAATTGTATATGCTTCTGCAAGGAGGAAGTAAGTCCCCCGGTTGTCGCCGAGTGTTCCCCACATAGAATTATTTTACTTGCTGATATCGTATAGCTACGGTAGTTATAGGAAAAAAGGTCCTATGGCTATGGTAGTCTGTAACCCCAATTAAGGATCAGGCAATGCTTTTGCCTTGAATATCCTGTCATAAATTATTTGCAGGAAAATTTTTGAAATGGATGATGTTTTCTTCTTGACAAGTCATGCTTTTTTTATTATTATTATTGTGATGCAGCTGGAATCCCCCACCTCAAGTGGTTTGGAGTCAAGGATGACTATAATATTATGGTTATCGACCTTCTTGGACCAAGTTTGGAAGATTTGTTTAACTATTGCAATAGGAAATTTACGTTGAAAACAGTTTTGATGCTCGCAGATCAATTAGTAAGTGCATTTGACTATTCTTTATCAAGGAATGTGTCCTAAATGGTGAAGATAATACTTATAAAAAAGCAATTTTCAGATTAACAGAGTTGAATACATGCATTCAAGAGGTTTTCTTCACCGTGATATAAAACCGGACAACTTCTTGATGGGCCTAGGGCGTAAAGCAAATCAGGTATGCTCTCATTTGTGCAAGTTATGGTACATGTTAATGTTCATCAGATCAGAATGTTAGCATTTTAGTCATTCTATGTATGGTTGGAATCTTTTTGTTCAGAAAGTTTGTGCTGCAAGAGTTAATGGATGGTTTAAGGGCTGGGTCTTATTCCATTACTTTTAGATGCTCTTGATAGTTTTTTTTTTCCCTTTTGCTTCTGTATTTACCTTGCATGTACGTTGCCTGATCATTTATCCTCTTTAATGTAATTCATCATTTATATATTCATAAACAAAGCTTGATTGCTCTTTATCCTATGGCCATGATCGGCTAAAGGTCTCTGCCATCTCACAAATTGGATTCGAACCAATCAAGGTGCTTGCCCTGATCTAATAGTTGATGCTTGGAGATACATATTGCCAGGAAATCCACTTGGAATGGCCTCTAATTGTTGTTTAATTATTTGATACATCTCACTTTCAAGGAAATCTAATGATAAATCTCTAGCATTGTTTATCAAGCAATAGATTTAAGGCTACTTATTAAAAATTGTTAGATGACATGGTTGTAATAAGTTAACTTGTGAGGGTATAATCGTGAAGTGTATGTAGTAGTATATATGTTGTTGTACATCAATGAATGAAGGCAAGAAGAATTGTTCCCCTCCATAAACTTGTACATGGTATTAGAGCTCATGGTTGTCGGATGGTGGTAAGTGGTGGACAGTGGTTCACGCCGAAATTGAGCTCACTGTGGTCTGAACTTGTTGGAGTGTTTTCCGGTGTCGTATCTAACTTTTGTCGCCGGATCTAAGCCCACCAGTGTTTGTAGCGGCCGGATTCGAGTTTGCTGACGTCCCCATAGGTGTTTGAAGTGGCTTCACCTCCGTCGTCGGCGGCCTCATAGGTGTTTGAAGTGTTTCCGGTGTCTTCTTTGGTATTGGACACTAGGGGTGAGTTCCCCATCGTCGTTTGTGCATATCGGTGTGTTCCCCGTCATCAGCGGCCGACAAAAGTGCCACCTGTAGTCGGCTAGCATTGAAGAAAAGTAGTGTTTGGTTGCGGGGATAACCCCATCCTCAAGTGCAGATAACCCCAACCTGGAGTAAGATCCTGTCCCTAATCTGGAATAACACCTGTTTGGTAACAAGGATAAGGTAATTCCCATACCAGTTATTCTCCTTTAGGATAACCTAATCCAGTTTTGGGTTTAAGTTGAAATCAGTGTTGGCCGATACCCGATACAAACCAATACCGGACGATACAGACCTGGTTCTATCCGATACATGCCGAAACATACCCAATACTGACCGGTTCCTAGCCGATACGGTCTGATTCCGGCCGAAACAGTCCAATTCTGAACCGATATAGGCCGATACAGTGTAATTCTGACCGAAGCAGGACGAAATATTGTTATTCAGGTTGTTTTTCGGGTACTTGGGCTAAGTTTCTACATTTTTAGAGTGTGTTTCTTGGATTCTCAAGTTGAATTGTGGTTTTTCTCATATGTTGTATGGAGTTTCAATCTCCAAGCTTAGTTGTGATATTTTTTCTGCATCAATGACAACTAAATTTGAGTTATAGTTGCATGATGCAATTGCCTCCCATGTTGCTTCTGGTGGGCATGGAGGCCGAGGTGGTAGAGGCTCACGTGGGGGATGTGATGCCAAAGGTTATTACACTCGAGGTCAAGAATCTTGTAATTGCACCCATTGTGATCGTATTAACTGCTCGGTGAACTATTGTTGGGATCTAAATGGTAGACCATCTGGATCCGCTAATCAAGTCATTTGCCAAGATATGATTAGTATATCAAGGATGAGTATCATAAGCTTTTGGGTCGCACACGGGTTTCATCTTTCACAACTACTCTTGCCCAATCAGGTACAACGTCCGCATGTCTTGCCTCATCCACTCAAGTTCCATGGATCATTGATTTAGGAGCTAATGAACATTTGACTGGTTTGTCCTCTGTCTTATCTAAGTTGGATACTGTGACATCTTCAAAAAGTGTTACTCTTGCTAATAGTTCTCTTGCTAAAGTTACAGACATTGGATCCACTAAACTTACTGACTCTATACCCTTGTCATCTGTTCTATATGCTCTTAGTTGTCCCTTTAGTTTGCTGTCCATTAGTAAGATTACTCAAAGTCTTGAATGTTCAGTGACCTTTTATCCCTCTTCATGTGTCTTTCAGGATCTCAAGACGGGAAACAAGATTGGTACATGGCATGAAGCTGGTGGTCTATATTATCTCGATGTTAAATAGTCACCCACTCAAACTCTTACATCCTCCTCATCATCTGCTTATGAATGACACTGTCGTCTTGGTCACCCCTCTTTCTCTTTTAAAGTGTCAGGTTAGGAATCTAGGAAATGTGTTTCCCTTTCCTTGTGAAGCATGTCAAATTAGTAGACATCATCGTGTGTCTTTTGCACCTCGGGTTGATAAACAAGCATCGAGTCATTTTGAATTGGTTCACTCTGATATATGGGAACCAATCAACATTGAATTAAACAGGTTTTAGTATTTTGTCACATTTATTGATGACTACTCTCGTGTGACATGGGTGTTTTTGATGAAGGCAAGATCTGAACTTCTTTTCATATTCAAAGTGTTTTGGAAAGAAATTAAAACCCAATTTAACAAAAGGGTTCAAGTTTTACGTTCTGATAGCTAGAGAATATCAATCTAGTGACTTTGCTACCTACTTAAGTAACAAAAGAATTGTTCATCAAACTTCGCGTTCTTATACACCCCAACAAAATGGGGTGGTTGAACACAAAAATCATCATTTGTTAGATGTAACCCAAGCACTTTTTTTTTTTTTTTTGAAAGTAAAAATATTATATATCAAAAGGAGAAACCAGTTACACTGAGTGTAAACAAGAAAACACCTTACCCAAAATGACCCAACAAGCCCCTAATGACCCAACAAGCCCATAAAAAACTAACCCAAAGTACATCAGACCCGACCCCAAACCTTGTTTCCCGTAGAACTAAAACTCTACCCGAACACCAACCCCAACACCTTGATACCTGTCTTCACAATACCCTCCCTTTAGACTTCCCTCTAGTTGAACTACCACCCTTAGCATCGTAATTGATTGTCGAAAAGAGACGCTGTAACTCCCTGCTTTTCTTGAAGCTTGATTTGGTTTCAAGTGTGCGGCTTGCCTCAATCGTAGTAATTAGTTCGTTAAATTTGTCTTCACATCCTCCATGTGAAATTCCCACGAATTGCTGAATCTCGTTAACTTTAGGCAGGATCCAATCTGCTATTGTAGGAAGAGAGACCAGGGGAGCCACAATGTCCCCATCAACCTGCACTCCCGACTTTAGACAATCCTCTACACAAGGCACCAATTCCAAACCCATTGGTTCTCCAATAACTCCATTGGTTCTCTCCAATGGTACCGGGGTTCCATTGAAGATTCTGGGGTGACAATAAGTCCCTTCACCTCTGGGATAATGGCGGATCCTACTTCTCCTTCAGACCTCGGCAGTACACCTTTTTCCTTCAACTCCGAGGGAGTCATAGATTCTTCCGGGACCAAGGGTATAATACCGACTATCGATCTATCCTGTGTAACACGAGGTGAATGACATTCCATTATTGATGTCTCTATGCCAATACCCGATGTAGACCCCACCTCAAATAACCCAGATTTCCTTTTGACCCGCCATACTCTCCTGGCTCTGGTTATAGGGACAGGGCCGAATCCGATCTTCCGTTTTCTTTTTTCTAAGCTTAAAGGATTTGGGCCTATCATGTTTCTTACCACCCTGTTGCCTCCAGCTGAAAGCCGATCTATTTTCGTAGACATGAAAGTTATTGCTATCTTCAACTCGACAAGTTGGGTTTCCATCTCCTTTAGAGACTTGTGCATTTCGAGAAGCTGGTCTTGAGGTGTGATTGGCAAACCCTCCACTCTCTGATCCCCCGAAGCATGTCCAGTCTTTAATCCAAGCACTTTTACTGCACATGCATGTTCCTAAACGACATTCCATTGTTTCCTTCATCACCACCATTTACCCCTCCTCCAAAAATCTTTGGGTGTGTTTGCTATCTTCATAACCTTGACCTAGGTTTTGATAAGCTTGATCCACGTTCTATAAAGTGTTTTTTTGTTGGTTATTCTTGGACTAAAAATGATATCGTTGTTATAGTCCTGTTCTTAGACGCTACTTTACGAGTGTTGATGTTACCTTCTTTGAGTCCATATTCTATTTCTCGGATGCAACTTCGAGTATTGAGTGTGATCTTCTACTGTTACCTACTCTTACACTTTCTCCTTCATATTCATCCAACCTTTCCCAACCCTCCTCCATGCCTCCCCCAGTTCCTTTACAGGTTTACTCGCTCCGCTTGTGGCTGCCGGCTTCCATGCCTTCACCAACCGTGTCTCCCTCTTCAGATCCTGAGTTACGCAGTACTTCATACTCTCCACCTATTGCTCTTTGCAAAGGTACTCAATCTTGTGTTACTCAACATTTGATTGGTCAATTTGTCTCATATCATGCCTTATCTCCTTCATTCTCATGTTTTACTTCTCAGCTTTCAAAACTTTATGTTCCTAAAACAGTTCAGGATGGAGGACATATATGAAAAATGAAATGGATGCCCTTCACCATAATGGGACATGAGATCTTGTTCCACTACCACCTGATAAGCAACCTGTTGGCTGTAAATTGGTATCTACAATCAAATTTTATCCTGATGGTTCGGTGAAACGTTTGAAAGCCCGCTTGGTTTCTAAGGGTTACACTCAAACATATGACATTGATTATGTGGAGACTTTCTCCCTTGTTGCCAAAATCTCTTCTGTTCAAGTGTTGATCTCTCTTGTTGCTAATCTAGATTGACCCTTATTTCAGCTAGATGTTAAGAATGCATTTTTGCATGGCGACTTGCATGGAGAAGTTTATATGGAGCAACCATCTAAGTTTGTTGCTTAGGGGGAGTATCAAGGTATTGTATGCAAGTTAAAAAATGCATTATATGGTTTGAAACAATCTCTTCGAGCATGGTTTGAGAAGTTTTCTGATGTTGTATTGGCATTTGGTCTTCATAAATGCCAAACAGACCATTCGGTATTTCACCTACATAGTGATGTAAGTCACATTTTGTTGGTTGTATATGTGAACGACATTGTAATTACTGGGAGTGATTCTGCTGGAATTGCTAAGCTGAAACAATGTTTACATGTTCAGTTTCAGACAGAAGACTCGGGTAAGCTTAAATATTTCCTTGGAATTGAAGTCAGTAGATCTAAAGAGGGTATCAACCTATCTCAGAGGAAATATGTACTTGACCTTTTGGAAGAAATTGGCATGTTGGGTGCACGACCTATTGACACCCCTATAGACCCAAATTGTAAATTCTTGAAAGAGGAAGGAGAGTTGTTTGGAGACCCAGGTAGGTATCAAAGACTTGTTGGGAAATTAAATTATGTCACTATCACTAGACTAGACATCTCTTATGCAGTGAGTGTACTGAGTCAATTTTTACAAACGCCTAAGGTCTCACATTGGAATGCTGTAATTCATATTCTTCGTTATCTTAAGTGAGCCATTGGCCTCGGATTACTGTATCGATCAAATGGACATTAGGGTTGAAGCCTTTTCAGATGCTGATTGAGCAGGATCTCCTTCAGATATAAGATCTACTACTGGATATTGTACCTTTGTAGTAGGTAACTTGGTTACATGGAAGAGTAAAAAACAAGCAGTAGTATCTCGGTCTAGTGCAGAAGTTGAATACAGGGCAATGACTCACACTACTAGTGAGTTGACATGGTTGCAACACTTCCTTAAAGAGATTAGGTTTCTAGTTCCTATCCTTGTCTAGTTATTTTGTGATAATCAAGCCGCGATGCATATTGCCTCTAATCCCGTGTTCCATGAGAAGACTAAACATATAGAGATTGTTGTCACTTCATTCGAGATAATGTACTAAGTGGTGACATTTCTACACCTTTTGTGAAGTCTGCCAATCAACTCGCAGATATGTTTACTAAGTCTTTGTGTTGGAGTCGGTTGAAACTTATTTGTTTCAAGATGATATATATGCTCCAGCTTGAGGGGGAGTGTTAGATGACAAGGTTGTAATAAGTGTAACTTGTGAGGGTATAATCGTCAAGTGTATGTAGTATATATGTTGTTGTACATCAATGAATGAAAGTAAGAAGAATTGTTCCCCTCCATAAATTTGTACAAAAGTAAATAAAGAATCAGAATTAAGGATAAGTTGAGCTGAAGTGTGATGAATATCAGACTATATTTACCAAGATGTAGGTCTTGATGTTGCTCAAGTACGAACGACTAGCCACTGTTTCCCATATGGCAACAAGCCATGGCTTGTACTTATACTTCTTCCATGGAGTGACAGCCCCATCTGTGTTCCCCCCTTTTTTTTTTTTTTTCAATGCAGGAAGATGGGTAGGATTGGACCAACTGTTTTCTGGACCCAAAAGTTTCCTGTCCTTAAAAATGGAGTTTGAAGAAAAAAGAAAGATTGATGTATTTTAGGGCTTTCTGATTCTTTCAGTCTATAGAGTCATTACCACATGATTTAGAGAAAAAGGTAGTGCATAACACATTGAGAGACCAAAAATAAGTTTGTACAAATAAGTAAAGTCTTGAACTTTTGTAAATTGTAACCTTCGAGTTCATTTAAATATAACTTTTTTTTATCGATATATAAGATTTTATTAACCGTAGGAATAGGCAAAAGCCCGATTATACGGGTCATATACAAGAGCAACGCCTATGATTCATTTAAATAGAGTTAAACATGTAAATATTCACATGTGCAAATGGTAAACATGTAAGATGAATGTAACGCTGCAATGGAATGCCCAAATCACATGATCTATATTCCAAAAGACTAGTTAGTGATACAATTGAAGCCCCATTGGAATATTATAAAGAGCAAAAAGGCTCAAGTCCCACATTTCTGGTTGGGATAGGCTCTGATTCCATTTATAACGCCCTAATATAAGATCCAAACCACATTCCCTATACTTCAAAATGACTAGTCAATGTTACAATTGGCGCCCTATTGGAATGTTATAAAGAGCAATAACTTCTCCTTCCAAGCAATGTGAGATCCCGTACACCACCTACCCTTATCTTTATCATATGGGGTATCACAATGAAACTTTGATGATGTATGCATTAGTATTCTTGTAAGATTCTGTTTGCTAATGATGCTTTTACATAGTGTCAACTATTCGCGACATGGTAACCATGACCATTAGCTGGGTTATGTAGTATAAGACAGATAGTGGCTGATTTCTGGTGAAGATTTGAATTGTAAGTGTTTATTCAAAAGAAATAATTGTTCATTTGAAGCAAAATAGATCTTTTAAAGGAATATAGAGGATTTGATGGTTACTTTGTCTGGTTCCTCCTCACTTGTTTGGGGCTGTTGTAACATCCAATTCTTTATTAGTTGTCCAGCATTTACTCATCACGCTTGCCAATCTCCATACTTAGAACAGACCTTTCATATTAGATTGTTGGAGCGCTTAAACTTATAAGAATCTTGTCTGGTGTTAGATGCCATTTGCAATTGGGGTGTCAGTACTACATTCAGAAACATCCTGGTCGTGGTTCTACTTTGTAATTGTTGTTATCTCTTGCTGGATATTCTCATCACAGGTTTATGCTATTGATTACGGCCTTGCAAAGAAGTATAGAGATCTTCAGACTCATAAGCACATACCATACAGGTAAATATTGCTGCATTTACATCAAATGCATGATTAAAGATATGTAAGTACTTATCGCGATCAGACTAGATAAGGAAGTACTCACATGTCATCAAACTAGTTAAAAGTTACACTTCTTGCCTCAACAAGGGAGGCCAGGCCTAATGATTCGTCTGCTTCGATGAAAAAAGTGGTGGAAATTCTACGTATAAAAAAAAAAGGTGGTGGAAATTCTGTTTGGCATTTAAGAACTTAAATACTCTTACCGATAATGAGAGCTTTCTTTTAAAATTTAAAGCATAAATTAGTATTGGAAGAGAAGTGACATAAGTGCAAGGCATGGTGCATGGGATGTGTGCAAGTAAACGCCTTGATGGCACATTTTATATTTGGTTGATTTGACTCTTATCTTTGAATCATCATTGTGTATGCTGGATGGTCTGCTTCGGATTCTCATTTCTACCATTCATTCTTTCTTTCTTTGTTGGACTTCCTATTTGTTACCTATTTTTTGACCACAACCTTTTAAGTTTCCAAGCACGTGCCTTTTCTTTCTTTATTTGTTTTAGGGAAAACAAGAACCTTACAGGCACAGCTCGCTATGCAAGCGTTAATACTCACCTTGGAATTGGTGAGTGATGATATTTGCCATTTTTTGTGTCGGATTAATCACAGGAGAATTAGCATCTAGGTTTGGACTAATCACCATTACTTTCATTCTAATTGCTCTCTGTCTTACTTGTAGAACAAAGCAGAAGGGATGATCTGGAGTCTCTTGGTTATGTGCTTATGTATTTTCTAAGAGGAAGGTTGAATATACGCTAGCTGCGCTTCTTCATTTTGAGTGTTCCCTTTCCTACCTGTCATTAAATTATTTCTTTAAAAACTCATTAATACAACTGTTTTGCATCAGCCTTCCCTGGCAGGGATTAAAAGCTGGCACAAAAAAGCAAAAATACGATAAGATCAGTGAAAAGAAGATGTCAACCCCTATAGAGGTACCAGAACTTGCCATCTTTAGCCTTAGAACGAAGCGCTTCATCTTTATTTATATCTAGCCTGAGGCCCTTTAAAGAATAAATTTCATTTAGCATGCCAGGTAGGTACGAAGTGTGATGCTTGACCTGGTGGTGGCTATTGGCTGGCCCCATCATCATTGGGCCAGATGTGGTGTTCCATAGAGACCAATGGGGGTGGAACCAGGCTTGACAGATGAGCCCTCCGTACACTTGTATATTCAGATGGGTTCACATACATAAATACATAGGTATCATATGTGAATGGTTGTGTGAATAGTGTTTTGTGTGTACATTTACATGTAGCTTTTGCCTTTTGGCAAACTGTCTGCATATGGTCCTGTAGAGGGTCTAGGAAAGTCTTTTGTAAGATCCCAGTCTACCATTCTTTTGGCCTAACATTGTGTTTGGCCAAAATTCTGACTGTCCAAAATTTAGTGGTTCGCATTGCTTTTTTTCATTTGTTGTTTTGGGGGGGTGGGGGGGTTTTTTTTTGGTGGTTCACGTCTACGATCCTATTGCTATGCTGATAACTTGGTTGCACATTGTTTTACAGGTGCTTTGCAGATCATATCCATCTGAGTTTGTATCCTACTTTCACTACTGCCGGTCTTTGCGGTTTGAGGACAAGCCGGATTATTCATATTTAAAGAGGCTCTTCCGAGACTTATTTATTCGAGAAGGTATGTGTTTATGACTGACAGTCCACAAATATGTTCATATATATCATGATCAAGTTTCAGACTACTTTATATTGTCTGTAGTTCAGTTAGATGTCTTCGCATTTTATTGAGTAGATGTTATAATTGTTTATGAATCTTGACATTGTTGCTGGTGCAGGTTGTCAATTTGACTATGTATTTGACTGGACTATATTGAAGTACCCTCAGATTGGTGCCAGCTCTAAAGGACGGGTCTGTAGTTGTAAATTCTAGATTTGTGTCTCTCTCCCCACAATAGCATTACTTACTCCTGTGCTTGTCTCTGTTTTAGCAACATAGTGGGAAAGCAGGTTTGAATGCAGGAACATCTGCAGAAAGACCGGAGAGGATCTCAGGTCTGCGCTCTCTTAACATAACTAGATTTGAAAATTAGGTGCCCAGTCTGAACTATGGACGTTCTAACTACTGATTTTAACCTACCCGTGGGTAGCCCAAGTGGTAAGGGGGAATCGAACCCGTGGTCACAGGTTTGATTCCCCCTGGGATCAAACTACGATTTAAGTGGGAGGCCATGGCGGTGAGTTGCTGTCTCCCTGGGTTTTAGGTTCCATGGATGAGTCCTAAGCGCTCTGCCATGGGGTGGTCCCCCGCCATAAAAAAAATAAAAACTACCGATTTTATAAATACTAGTCTCTTCATACTTATATAAAAAAAAATACAATTCTCTACATGGCTTTGCCATTTTAAGGACTGGGTCTAAAGTTATGGTTTTAGGGATGGCCGGTTACTTCTAATTATTAAACTTGATTTAGTAATTTTTTCTATTGCAAACTTAATTTGAAAATCTATACTCTCTCTCTCTCTCTCTCTCTCTCTCTCTCTATGTGCCAAGTTTGTAACCATAATTAATGGTTATGGTGGTTGATAATGCACTTTTTGCTTCATTTCTCACATATCCATTAATGTGTAATCCATATGTGTGTATTTTGTCCAGTTGGGAAAGAGATCCGAGAGAGATTCTCCGGCGCAGTTGAAGCATTTTCCAGAAGAAATGTCTCAGGCACTAGTCCACGTGATCGTTCCAGACACAGGACTTATGATGATTATGCTTCACCCAAGGATGTGGTAAATTCTTTGTTTTAACCTCAATTTTTAGATGTATTTTCTTTTTCTTTTTTTATCTTTTTAGTTTAATTTGCTTTCTTTTGGACATTCTTTTTTTGGTCGAAAATCCACTTTCAATGTGATCTCAACGCATGTACCTTGGCACATAATCTTAATGTCATTGCCCTTTCAAAACTAATCTTTGGTTCATTCATTCAGTTGTCAATGCCATGGATATTTTGTTCTTTGTATTAACTTTCATTTTATCTGATCCTAAGTAGAGTCAAGTTTATTAACCCCTAGGAGTTGGCTCAAGTGGTAAGGGCTTTGGTATTGGTGGTACACTTCCTCCAGGTCTAAGGTTTGAGCCTTTGGGGTGCAAATAATTTCTACGCGTCATGTCTATTGGTGAAAAGCCAATAATTTATCTGATCCGTGTGATGGAGACGCGTTACACAGGTCTGGGGTTTAATAGGGAAAATACATTCTGCATTTGCATGGTCTCTGAGATTCATCATCCTCAAAAAGAAGTTTCAAGTTTAATATTATCATTATTTTGTTCTTCATTTTTTCTTAATTTGATAAAAGTTGATGTTAATATTTTTTCAGCACCTTCATTCGGACAAAGGACGGTCTCGATATGGTAGTACTTCAAGAAAAGCTGTCCCCTCAAGCGACAAACCAAGTTCTTCTGGTGAACACAGTGAAGGTCGTGCAGGGCGTGCTGTCCTTAGCGGTGGCCGGCCATCTACCACACACAGAATTCAACTTGGTTACGAGTCAAAACCATCTTATACTCGCACTGTTGCTACTAGAGGCACCCGCAACGATCCTCTTCGGAGCTTTGAGCTCCTCTCAATCAGGAAATAATCTGAGTATTTTGTTAGTATGGATATTTGTTTTGCTTCAAATGAATGTATACATCTCAGATTTGTGGGAAAATTATGAAAATACATGGGAAATAACCTGATGATCACACGTCCATATCACTTCTCTCATGTCAAAATTTCTAGAAAAAATCGAGACATGGGTAGCTAAGCTCTGTTTGTTTATACAAGTACTTGTACTTCACTTCCAGATCAAACATTATTTGCTTGATATGGACACTAACGATGGAGAATTGATGCTTTCGCTTGGTTGGACTCGTAAATATAAAATAGAAGAGCTTTGCTACACAACCTCCACCACACTCCACACTCTATACTTTTTTAAATTTTTTAAATTTTTAATATTTTTTTTAAATTTTTTTTTGAATTTATTCTTTTTAAATTATTTCAAAATTTTTATTCATTATTCATATAATAAATATTTAATAAAAGAAAAAAATAATAAAAATTAAAAATAATGTGGAGTGTGGAGGTTGTGTGAATAGTAGGAGGTTGAGTAGAGTTTTTAAAAATTAGAATGAGGTATACCTTTTACCTCTTGTCATTAATCAAACAGTTGAAAATTCCAAATCTTTTCAAAGTTTAAGCTTAGGTATTCATGATTATGCCCATCTTCCAACACATTTCTTTCTTTCATTTAAACCAATAGAACATACTATATTCAGGCAATTATTTATTAATACATTTGAGTCATAAAAACAGATAAATACATCATATGAATCATAATTTCTCTCTTTTCTTGATCAAGTGTTATAAAAATTGTTTGAACTTTTTTCTTCGATTATATATTATTGGAGTAAAGTTACTTATAATTTTATTTTTTATTTTTTTATTCATGGGAAAAAGAGATTCGATCTTTGATTTTCTTAATAAGAAATCAAGATATTGTCAATTGATCCAAATTAAGAATCTTGGCAAAGTTACGTACAAATTTTAAATAGATAAATTTTATATAAATTTTTTATAAAAAAGTAAGTTGTATTAATTTTTTTTAATATTTTTAAAAATGAAATCTATTTTTTAATAGAATAATCGTTTTGAAAAAAAGTGAAGTTTATTATTAAAAAATTAATTTTTTATGTAGATTCTATATTTTATTTATTTATTTTTAAAATAATTACACAATAATTATATAATTTACGATTTCTAAATATTTTTTCTCTTTTTAATAAAGAGATTGATTTTTAAAAGTGGGGTCAACCTGGCTTCAGTCAAATATGCGGTCCATCCACTGTCCACTGCTACAATAATACCGTTTTCTAGGTCGTTGTAATTCCTGCCTGCAATTCCTACAGTCCGTCCCTCCCCCTCTACGGTTCACAGACCCATATTCTCCAGCATTTCAAATTCCTGCAGTTTCGAAGCTGCATAATTTTACCTGCTCCATCATAAACCATTTCGCATACCAGGAAATTTCGTTTTCTCAACTATTTTTTTGCTGGGAAGGTACAATTTTTTTTCCTAGCTAACTGGAAGGGCTAGGGTTTTGAAAGGTTTTCGGCTCGAAGTCGAGCTTGAGCGGTGGTGGTGAGATTTCGAAAAGTGTTTTGTTGTGAACCATCCGTAGCAAACATTAGATAGTAAGGAGCTTTCGAGAGGAAGCATCCGACTTACCGGTCTCGAATTCGAGGCTTGAGCGGTGGCGTCTTGCTGCTTTTAAGAGAAAATTCCAAGTGCTTTACGGTTCATTCTGGTTTAATTCACTTACTGAACTCGAAGTCCCTTGTGTTTTTACACAACTCCAAACCCAGGGTTTTTATTTTTTGAAGCGTGGTTTTCATCCATTTCGGTTTGAAATTGAGCTTTGAATTGCTCGAGCGGGCCAAAACAGTAGTGGTTTGGTTGTTGTGCTATGATGATTGATCATTCGAGGAATATATCGGTGCAATTGTAGATATTAGGGTTTTCGAGGCTTTTCTTGATAATTACGATGGATATTGATGTGGTAGTGGAGGATGTTGCTTCTCTGGACCCTGAACTGTTGCAGCTTCCCGAGCTGTCCCCCGTCGCGTTCAAAGCCAGCCCACAGATTGCCGAGGACTTGTTTACCCAATGGCTCTCACTTCCGGAAACCGCCAGACTGGTATTCCTTGATTTGCGTACTTATCTTTGATTATTGACTTTGTTCTTTTACGGCTTTGTTTGAGCCTGAAATGGCTTGTGGCTGGCCAGTTCGTGCTTTTTAGTGTCCGTGTTTGGATTTGGAGTTGCGAATTGACGATATGTCATTTTAGATTGACTGGTCTTCATAAGATTATTTTATTAGGTGAATTCGTAATGTGAACATAAGGATGTCTATAAGAGAAACGAATGATCACCAAAAGGATTGGTAAAAATAGATAGATTAGAATTTGATAGTTAGTTATCAAAAAGATTAGAATTTGACATTATAAAGAGAGAATATTAGGGAAAGAAATTTGATTAACAGAATAGAAAGCTGTTGTTATCATGGGGGATTTTCAGTTAGTTTTGGAGTAATATACTTTGGTTCTTGTCACCGATAAAAAAAAAAAATATACTTTGGTTCTTGTTAATGTGTGAAAGATATAAAAATATGAATCTGAACAAGTCTTGGAAAAAAAAGCACTTATATATAGTATTACTTCGTTTTATGTTGTTTAGTGTCACTTCACTTGCAGCTGATCATAACCTGGATATGTTTAAAACCAGAAAGTGAACAGGGGTGTATGAAATGATCAATGGGTAATACCTGTTCAGCACTATAAAGGGCATGCGCACACTCTGATTAATGAACGGCGTCAAAGCTTTGTGGTTATATTAAGAGATTTAATGGAAATAGATTTAAGTAAATATTTCTCAACTCTAGGGAATTGACCATTTCCCTATCGGGACCTTAAAGGTCCCCTTTTTCCTGAAAGTGTTATGCACTATGCATCATTGGTGTGTCTCAAATAGGGTATATTGGTGCAAGACACCTTAGTTGGATATTTGTTGTATTCATTATGTCATTGTGGTAAGTTGGTGTAAGTTCTCCATATTATTGGGGCCAAAGATGGAAGTTTCTTATATGCACGTTTTTTTTTTTTTTGGTATGTAGGCACATTTTGATTGTTTTGGCCCGTCGTATGTTAATTTCATTGTCCATACCTTTTCTGTTTTGAGTTGTCTTGCACCCTTTTACCAAAAGTACTTACAGCATGAAACATCCTAATTTTAATTATATTTTCCATATTTATATAGTCATTGCCCCAAAAAGATGGGCAACAGCCAGATGAAAATGCACAAAAGTTTGAGGGAACAATTTTTTTTTTTTTTAATTGGCATTGAGTGTCTGGGAACTACGTCCCGACTAATCCCAGGGGTGCATAGGTCATCGGCAAGGAGTTACCCGCAAGTGCATATCTGGTAATTCAAGAGGAAAATCCCTCACTCCGATAGCCCCTAGAGATTGTTTGCACACAAAGGGATTTGAACTTTCGATCTGGGGGGAGCATACCTCCAAGCCCAAGGCCTTTACCTCTTGAGCCAACCCCTAGGGGTTGGGGACAATTTTAAATTCAACTGTTTTTTCTTTTGGTAGCTTAGAGCAGTTACGTTTACGCTATTTTAATGTTCTTCACCCTGGAATTTACGTATAAAGAAACAAATAAAAAACATGTACTGTTTTTTACATTGAAAATATTCTTTGAGTTGAGAAGCTTCCATGAAGTTCAATATTTTCTTGTGACTGATATTGTCCCAATTAGTTTCATTGTTTTCCTCCTCATTCTATTTCACCTTTCATCTGTTAATAAAAGTACTTAACAAAAAATAATAATAATAATAATAAAAGTTAAAAAAAAATAAAAGTTATCTCAGCTAATTTTGTTTTTTGCTGCTTTAATGTGCGTGCAGGTGAGATCTCTTATGGATGATGCAAAGGCAGGTGCTTCCTGTAATGTCCTTGGGAACTCTTTTAATGTGAACACTGCCGGGAGTGCTTCATTGCCTTCCATGTTTCCAGCTGGCAGTGCGCCTCCACTTTCTCCTAGAAGTTCATCTGGCTCTCCACGCATATCAAAACAGAGAACCAGTCCTTCTTCTCTAGGTTCTCCTCTTAAATTGATTAGTGAACCAGTGCGAGAAATCATACCTCAGGTTCATCTCACTTCTGACTTAGTTAAGATTTGGTCATAGATAAGATTTACTTATAAATAGGACATTCTGGTTGTGTAATGTACTCAAATGGCATATTCAAGATGTTTCATAGATGAGGTTCAATTGTAAAAATGATGTTTGTATTGCTGTGCTTGCAGTTCTACTTCAAAAATGGCCCTCCACCGCCAAAGGAACTAAAAGAACAATGCCTGTCTAGAATTGAGGATCTTTTTAACAATCATATAGATGGGTTGCAAATACACGGTAAGTTATTAATTTGTTAATTATTTGTTCATCTGCTAAGATTCTTTTCTCATTAACCTCATGTTATTCACCCTTGGCTGGTTATTCAGAGTTTAAATTGGTTACAAAGGAAATATGCAAGCTACCGTCATTTTTCTCCTCTTCGCTTTTCAGAAAGATAGACACAGACTGCACTGGGATAGTGACCAGGTTTGCACTTACGTGTTTTCAGAGAAATAATTATATCTAAAAGACATGAGAACTTGACTTGTAGATCGAGAAGATGCTCCTCCAGAACTTTTTCTCATGTCTTCTTGTTTGCCAATTATGTTCATTACTCTCTCTCAATCTCTCTTAGATTTTTTTTATAGGTAAATCTCTCTTAGATGCAATGAGATTTATTTATTTTTACTCATTTCCACTGATATACTAGTAGTAATTGTAGGTTTCTTTGTTTTTTTTTTTTCCTTTGTTTATCTGCTTCTGGTGAGTCTCAGTTAATTCTATGGTAAAATGTAACTTACAAATGACATCCACTCCCATAAATATATGATAGCTGTAAAATATACCGTCTGATATTTTTTAAACATACCTTAAAGCATTTTTATCGAGCCATTTGTTTTTTGACACTCTGTTGTCAGAATTACAGCTGTGATGATAATAATAACAATAATAATAGTCTTCAGACTAGCCACCAAAAAGAGAAGCATGGACCATCTATAAATAAAGCGATAACTAAGTGTGCAAGTTATTTGAATTTATGGATGGTGATGCTAGTGGCACGAAGCATTCGTAATGTCTTTTGGATATCATGTGGAACAATTCTTGTCAAAAAAATAAAATAAAATAATGTGGAACAAATCTTTTTTTTTTTTTTTTTATCAGTGTCATGTGGAACAATTCTATGCATTAAGGAATAATTTTTAGATTTTATTATCCTTGGATGAAATGTAAAGAATATGCATTTTACATAACCTGTTTTCAGTAACAACAATACAACCCACGGGATTCCAATAATAAGAATTACGAATATAGATAAACTTTATTTGCTTATTAGACCAGTTCTCTGCAATGTGAATGGTTTGTTAATGATCACCAGTGAGGCTTAATTGGTTGGAAGAGAAATATCAGTTCACTAACCTGCTGTTGGAATTTTTTCCAGCTAGCAAGAGTTCAGGGAAGTCCTATATATATTAAAAAAAAAAGAATAATGCTACATACAGTCGTGGAATGCGCAAACATCGTGAAGTCGCTTTGAAAAAGAGTGAGGTCCACTGTTAAAAAATTAATTTCTTTTCACGTGGGTCCCATATTTATTCACTTGTTTCAAAGCGACTGCACGGCGCTTGCACACTCACGACTGCAAGTATCATTTCTCAAAAAAAAAAGTAAGAGTCAAGCAAATTTTGGTAATCCCTGTAACTGTTGGAGGTTGGCCGAGGTTACTTGCGGTCTTCTTTTGTTAATAGGCGAATCTAATTGAGTTGTTGGGCCTTTTGGCTTGGTTTCTAAAATAGTTTCCAAATTATAAATACTATCCATATTAAACTTTTCCCCAAGCGACTTTCTTGTACACAGCTCGTAAGTGGAATGTGCATCTTAAAATTTTTAAGGAAATGATTATTACTTGTATAATATACAAATAAAAAAATCCCTAGTCTAAATATGATAGATCTAACTCAATTTGCATTAACTGTCTTTTGTTTAATAGAATACTTAAGAGTAATTTAGCTTATTGAAAGCATGATTTTTTTATTTTTTTATTTTTTTATGGGTAAACATAACTTTAGTAATGAGAATGAAATAGGTGTTACCCAAGTACACAAGGATTATACAAACGAAAACACCTAATTACGTTCTAGTCACCAGAACAAGAAACCTGAAAATCATGTGCACACTAGTTCCATCGAGTACAAACTGTACAATAGCAGAAAACCAAAGCAATTAAGTGTGCATAAAAAGATTTCGAAGTTCCTCCAAAGTGCGTTCCTTTCTTGGGAGACATTATCCGGACCTAAGCCAGAAGAGATTGCCACGGGTATGCTCTGATCATTTTTCATTTTGTTAGATTGTGAGGGCATTCATGGGGGTAGGCGTTACTTCAAATTTGAGAATATGTGGCTACAAACGATGGGTTTTGAGGAGAGAGTGAGGGATTGGTGGGTTTCCTATTCCTTTTTATGGTACCCCTAGTTTTATTGTGGTTGGTAAACTTAAAGCCCTTAAGCTAGATTGAAAGAAGTGGAATAGTTTTAGACATATGAATGAGCAAAAAAGTCTTCTTTGGAATGAGTTGCATTCTCTAGAAGTTGGGGAGGTCAATGAGGAGTCCTCGTTGAGAAAGATTGAGGTGGTGTCTGAGTTAGAAAAAAGTTTTGTTGATGGAAGAAATTTCTTGGAGACAAAAATCAAGGATGACGTGGTTGAAGGAGGGCGACAAATGTACCATCTTCTTTCACAAAATGGCAAATTCCCACAGGCGTAATAATGTGATTGAGGTGATCCAATCTGGTAACACGGTGCACCAATCCCCGGAGGATATTCAAGGCCATATTGTGAACTATTATGAAGATCTTCTCAAAGAGACTGGTGTGACGTCCTAAACTGGATGGTTTGTTTTTTGACTAGCTGGATGTTAGTACAGCAAGTTGGTTGGAGAGACCATTTGAGGAAGCTGAAGTGTAGCAGGTGGTGAGTGGTATGTGTAAAGATAAAGCCCCAGGCCCGGATGGATTTTCTTTGGCTTTCTTTCAATAGTGTTGGGACATAGTGAAGGACGATGTGATGCGGGTTTATCTATCCAACCTTGACCCCCCCTCTACTATTAGACCATGTGAAAAACCCCCCAACTAGAGGAAGATCAATCAAGTTAAGATAAAAAAAAAATCAGCTCCGAGAAGTCTTCCATTGCCCTTGTCAAAGAAGTAGCCCCCTCCCTCTCACAAGGAAAGTGTACAATATTAAAGTCTCCACACACGACCCAAGGTAATTCCCATAAATAATACAAACCCGCCAGTTCCTCCCACAGAGCTACTTTCTCAATCTGCATTAGGCCCATTAACTCACACAAGAGCCCACCTCCACCTGTCCTCAATATTCTTTGGATGAACCAGCCACTGAATAGTTCCCATTGCAATCCTCTACTAACTCCACTATTCTCCTATCCCACATCAACAACACCCCTTCTGAAGCGCCCAAAGAAGCTAAATAACTCCATCCCACAAGAGAGCAACCCCATAAACTTCGAATGATATTTCTATCAACATGGCTTAGCTTAGTCTCTTAAAAACAAACAATATCAACTTTCCAACTACGAAGAAAAGATCGAATGCGAAGTCGCTTGTTAACATCATTGATCTCCCTAACATTCCACGATAAGATTCTAGGCTTCATAAGATAAACAACTCCCCGCCCCTTCAACCTCACACTCCCAACACTACTCTCCTCGTTATCATTATTAATAGAACATATCAATCTTTTCAGTTCTCTATCTTTTTTGGCTGCTGACTTCAAAGCTGTTGATCTACTTGCTTCTATAGCAACTAAAAAGGCCTTAAATTGCTCAGCGAAGCCTTCACAAGAAATCCCCACACACCTCTGTAACGCCGCCACCTTTTCCAGCATCCAATCTGAGGATTTAGGGACTGGTGGAATAGCACATAGGTCCTACCCAACTCGTTCTTATCAACACCATTTACAAGCCATTTAAAGAGCCGTCTGACCCCGCATTCCTTGTAGCTCCACCACCTTTTTCAGCGCCTTTTTGTAAGCCATTTGACACCACTTCCCTTGATGAGCGAGCCAACTGCGACTCACCAAGCAGCACCTCTGATGTATTCCCGATGCCACCATCGACCATTCCACCCAATAAAAACTGGTCTCCCATCCATGGGACAAGCTCCCTCGAAGGTACTTCTACCAGTGGAAGGTTGGACTACATTGAAAGCTCCCTGATCTCCCCGTCAAAAGCAACCCGACCATCGAGCTCTTCTATCAACTCCCCATCCTCGGCTTCATCCCGCCGATGTGACGGTACCGACCCACCAAGATGATCGTCGGCGATTGGCGAAACATTCTGTGCCGGTACTGGGTCTGGCAGGTCACATGTCGGCGCCGTGGGGAAGCAGCTAAGGCCCCGGGCCGATATATCGGGCGAAACCCAAGACTTTTCCAACCAGACCCATTTTGGGCCTAATCCCTAGCTTGGCCCAACTCCCTTAGACAGCCCAGCCTGGTCTGTAAGACTGATACCCCCTCCCTAATCCCCGGCCAAAGCCGAAGCCCATCTGCAAAGCCCCCTTCCCCTTAATACACTGTTTTAGCCAGTGTATATTATCCAAAAGAAAACCCACTTGTTGCTTCATTTTAGCTAATGCCTGAAGCACCCTTACCTCATTCAGACCCACCACGTCCTTGCCACCCCCCTCGCAGCTTTGCGCATCAGCCGAAATAGAAGAACTGCCTAAACCTGGCAGACCTGCCCTCTATGCATTCTTTGCGGCTTGAGGCATCTCCATTTGACCTTGGAGTACCTCTCTGTAGGACCGAGAAGTCGACTTATGCACCGTCATCGATGGTGGAGGCACCCGTGGAGAACCACCTACTCTTCCAACCTCCTTCAATGCCCCTGCATGTTTCATCTTGGCCATGCCACCTTTATCTCTGTTTTTCTCGCACGACATAGAGGATAGAGATAAAAGCTCCTTCAAGGTTTCGCTGAAATTCCTCCATCCCTCCCTTTTCCTCCCTTCCGGCACCATGATCAGACCTCGCTTCTTCTCGTGACCGAACTCCGTTAAAGAGAAGAACTTGCCAAAGTAGTTGTGACACCTCTGCACCATGAGCACCTGGTTCCCTTTTCTACGAGTTCTAAGAAACTCAGAGGATCCTGCTGAGGCAACACATTCCCTCACCATTGAAGCCAACCACACCAAAGCTTTGTGATCAATAGAGGTGTATTTCACCACGCGGCGACTACTCCATGATTCTCCACATCTCATTTTCTCTCTTAAACACAAAAGTCTTGTGATCAATAAGAACATTCTACACGACCCCATTTTTGGAGAGCTCCTGTGCCATCCAAAGTTGCATTTTTTACCAAGACTGCAGCTTTAGGAAAGATTTTGACGGCTGTCAATTTAAGGAAACGTGGGATGATCGTAATGGAGTGGTGTTACATGTGTAAGAACAATGGTGAATCGATTGACCATCTTTTTCTGCATTGCGAGGGTTGGTATATTTAGTAGAGCTAGGTTGACCTATGTTATGCCCAAGAGTGTGGTGGAACTCCTAGCATGTTGGAATAGGCATCATCAAATCTTTCTACTGGCAGCGACATGGAGGATGGTTCCTTTGTGCTTATTGTGGTGTATATGGATAGAAAGAAATGAGAGGTGCTTCAACAACAAGGAGAGAGCTGTGGGGGAAATATGGAAGTTTTCTGTATTTTCTTTGGTTCAATGGTTTTCTGTTATAGTTTTAAAGGGAGGGAATATTCATGAGTTTTTGCTTTCTTTTCAGCTTTCTAGAATGTAATTAGGTGTCTCTTTTGTATACTTTCTGTGTACATGGGCTTTGCCTAGTTTTATTTGATCAATAAAGTTTCTTACTTGTCAAAAAAAAAAAAAATTCCTTTCAAGCCAAATATAGCACATAAGACACAAAGGAATCATTCTCCAAACCGCAGCCACCAGGGAACAACCTTGAAGACTTCCTTTCTCACCTCTCTTATTTTCTTTCTTTGTTTCTTCTTTTGTGCAAACCTACCATTTATGGGTCCTATTCATAGAATCTGAACGGTACTGGTTGGTTGCTCTCTTCATTTGTTTTAAACACAAAGCTCTATCCCCCCCTTCCTCACGGTTTTAGAAACCATAAAGCCTTTGTACATCCTAACTTAGTCACCCATAATGCATTAACCGCAGCCTTAAACCCCTACTTTTTGCTACTTTCCAGCAAGATTCAGCGACTATTTCATTTGCGATTTCTTTCCTCCAAGCCATGTGTTCTATTTGTATCCAGCATACAAAACTCAAATCTTTCCTCCTACAATCCTGAGTTCTATCATAGCAGGTTTCTCAAAAGCCTCCTCACCAAAATATATTGAGGTAGGTTTTCAAATGTCCCATGTTAGTTGGGATGATATTACCCTAGGGTTCATTTGCAAAATTTATATCACCCTAGGTCAAGTTCTGGGGTTCACCCATTGTGCATGTGTTTCTGGGGTAGGGAATCTTTTATTTTTTGATTAAAAGCACCCTAGCTGGTTGGAAAAAGCTATATTTGTCCAAAGGGGGAAGAGTTACTTTAATTAAAAGCACCTTGTCCAACTTACCCTCTTATTTCCTTTCTCTTTTCCCTATTCCAGGGGGGGTGGCAAAAAAAAATTGAAAAGATTTTTAGAAATTTCTTATGGGATGATATACGAAAATTTCATTTGGTGAGTTGGAATAAGGTTTGTACCCCGGTGCCTTGTGGAGGTTTACATGTGTGGAACCTAAAGCTTTTTAATAAAGCTCTTCTTGGGAAGTGGCTTTGGAGATACATCAATGAGAGAAGTGCATTGTGGATACAGATAGTAGATGTTAAATATGGAAGGATGTGGGGAATTGGTGTCCTAATGATATAAAAGGGGTATTTGGGGTGGGTTTATGGAAGTCCATAAGGTTGGGATGGGGGGATTTTGTTAAAAATATTAATTTCAAAGTGGGAAGCTGGACCAATATTATCTTTTGGCACGACGTTTGGTGTGGTGATTTACCTCTTAAATTAGCATGTCATAGTCTTTTCAGGATTGCTAAAAACAAAGGGGCTGCTGTGTCTGATTCATACTTATTCTCTAATAACATGCTGAATTGGAATGTGGAATTCACTAGAGATTTACAGGACTGGGAAGTGAGTGAAGCTGCTGATTTCTTTGTTAAACTTTATGAGTCGAGGATTGATCTGATCAGGGAGGACAAAATGCAGTGGGTTCATGATAGTAAGTTTACATTCTCGGTGAATTCCTATTACAAGGCATTAAATAGATATGATAATAATACATACCCCTGGAAATGCATTTGGAAAGCCAGAGTGCCCAGTAAAGTTGCCTTTTTCTGCTGGTTGGTGTCGCTGGAGAAAATCTTAACAACTGATAATTTGAGGAAAAGGGGTTTCTATGTGATGGATTGGTGTTTTTTGTGCAAAAAAGATGGTGAATCAGTAAATCACTTGTTTCTTCATTGCGAGATGGTGACTGCTTTATGGAATGAACTATTTGCAAGGGTAGGCATTGCTTGGGTGATGCCTTTTCGAGTGGTGGATTTCTTGGCTAGTTGGCAAGGCGCTGCGGGATGTGGAGGCAATAAAGCTGAATGGACGATGATTTCTTTGTGTTTGTTCTGGTGCCTTTGGCTGGAGAGAAATTGAAGGTGCTTCGAAGATTGTGAACGCACTATGGGGGACTTTAGAGATTTTTTCTTTAGCACTTTAAATTTTTGGGTGAATAATCTAGTGAAGGACATGAATATCTTGTAATGCTTTTCATTTTCACTTTGCTTTAGTTTGTATCTAGGTGTATTCTCATGTATACTCCCTGTGTACTTGTGCTATGCCTATTTACTTGGAATAAAATCTCTTATTACCTAATAAATAAAAAAAATAAAAAAAAACAATCTACACTAACTATGCTGCAATATCCATCAAAGAAGAGAAATGCTTGGTTCACAAAAATATCTCACAAAAGTAAAGCCACATACTAATGTGCCTCGTGGTCAATGCTTTGAAGATAAGGAACACTTGGTGGATGAACTCATAAGTTTTTTCTTAATACCTTATGTCATTGGGCTTCGGCTATTGTTTTTAATGGAACTAGTTTCCATGATTTTCTTGTTTCTTTTTCTAATTCTTGACTTGTAGCTAGGTTCGGTTTTTGTATACTTCCTATGTACTTGGCTTTGCCTTGCTACTTGTCTCACTAAATTTTCTTTTTCATCAAAAAGTAAAAAAGTATATATGAAGTATCACATCTAGCCACATCAGTTTGTGAGCTTTACTTTTGTGAGATCTCTGTTAACCTAGCACTTCTCCAAAAGAAAAAGGAAACTAAACCATAATTTCCTGTTATGATTGTGTTTTTCATTCTATATTCTGCTGCAATTTCCGGCCCAAAAGCCAAAAAAAACCTACTGCTCAGTTGTGGAGTCAGGTGGTTGCGTTATATTGACTGAACATGTTTGTGCTTATTTTGGGAAGAAGTTACATCTGATTGCATAAATAATAACCTATTGAAGCATCTTGGTCGATTTTGTTGAGTGTCCCTGCATCTTTGAATACTTGCTTGCATCATGTATGGCTAACTAGTTTTCTTCTTTGTAGGGATGGATTTCTTAAATATTGGGTTTATGGCAATATGCTAACAATGGATACAGCAGCTAAAATATTCAAAATTCTTAGGCAGCCGGAATGTAAATACCTTACTCAGGTTTGTTTTTCCTACCATTCCTCTGTGTAAATGGTTGACACCAAATTTCCTTTTGATTTATTTTAAGGGCCATTTTTTTGTGTCTATGCCCAAATTTTATCTTCTTATTCTTTTCCTCAAATTATGTTTTTATTTATGGGACTTGGACACAGGTAGACTTCAAACCTGTTCTTCTAGAGCTTTTGGCAACCCATCCTGGGTTGGAATTCTTACGAAGCACTCCTGAATTTCAAGAAAGATATGGTATGCTTGGATTTTTTTTTTAATTTTCCCATATGATTGATTTGTTTTATATTTCCATTTACCGAGATCTAGCTTTTGGTTTTGCATTTAAGACTGTACTAGTGGTTGATTCAACACTGGTTCAACTTCAAGAGGTAATTGATCATGTCAATTGGAAATTTCAGAAGTGGGTCCACATTGGGTAGCTTGCGTAGCTCTAGATAGACATTTAGACTGAGGGGTTTGATATCGTATTTGTCCAAGCAAAAGATAAAAGTGTAACACCCCTTCCCACAGGTCTAGAATGTTACGTACATTCATAACATAATGTCTGGTAAAGAGATTCAGCCTCATAAAATATCTCATCTATTGGATCATAAAACTTGCCTAACAAAACAGTCTTTGATAACATAAAGCCGAAAACATAATAGAAATGACATAAGCTAGTTCTTTGTGAAACCAACACTCCTTAAATACCCAAATCATACACTAAGTCTCTGGAAGTTTATTCTACTCCTAGCAGTCCTGCTTTGTATCCACGAAATCATCATCTGGGACATTAAAACATAAAAATAGAGAAACAAACAAATGAGTCGAAGACTCAATAATAACACTTCGTACTATAAACTTAACTTAGTTTAATGTTAGGCTTAATTTTGCAAACTTATATATATCATCACGCATTCACATAACATATATATCATTCATTAGTAACATAAGCAGCATCATACATAATCATGGCAATACATGTAACGTGGATGCATGAATGACCGACTCCATGCATTTCCTAACAATCATACATGACTTGTTCATCTTGTCCTTCCCTTATTTAGTGGCAATCATTACATGTGTGTATCGGTCCAATTGTCGTTGACTGTATATAACATATCATAACATATGGTGAATCACGCTTCAGTCCGTGACACCGCTTAACATATCATAACCTTTGGTGAAACATGTTTGAGTCCGTGTCACCCCATATCATATGGTGAACCACACTTGAGTCCGTGACACCGTTTAACATATCATAACCTGTGGTGAAACACGCTTGAGTCCGTGTCACCTCATATTATATAGTGAACCACACTTGAGTCCGTGGCTTGCACATCCACCCATAACTTAAGGCCAATCTTAAAGCTTGCTTGTCATTCATGTGTTTTGTTATTAACTTTCATAATACATGTGAACATGTTTGACTTCATGAAATTACATGGCATGACATACTCTTGTGCATGGCATAACATTGAACATGGCATATTAACGCGAGTCTTGCTTGACATCACATGAACATTACATGGCATAACATCATCTAAATATTAGATGAACATTTCATGGCATACATGTGATTTTCATAACATCTTATCCATCTAACAACAATCCATATCAGCATAACATACATAGGCTGCTTTACAAGCATATCATCATAATTCATAGACGTTCGTGAAAAGGGGCCTAACCTTGACCTGGCTTGTAGCATAGGTAAACATCACATTTTTCATGCACAATCAGAATAATTACAGCACACATATAATTATGATCATGCTACTTACCTCTTAGCGTTGCTTCCACAATCTCACGTTGTAGCTCGTGACCTATATGAGGCACTGATCGTCACTAATGTTTCTAGAACAACTTGTTGTAACATGCTAATTACTTAAAATCATACTACCGAGATAATTTAATACATATTCAGTTATACTAAGGTTAATAGATAGTAATGTTATTTAAAACTCATAAAATATGCCTTGATTTTCTATTTAAATTAGAGTCGTGCTGCACAGAAGTCTCACACTTTGTGAGGATAAAATGGTAAAATCACATGTTTTTAAGTGGTGTGTAGGAGTGTGGGGTTTATGTTTAGAATTTTTCTTTAAATTATAACATATAATTTTATTAAAATTTGATAAATAGACAAAGGGGAATATTAACTAAAATAATAGACTCAATAGTATGCTTTAAAATATACTTTAAATTCACTTATAAAAAAAATATACTTTAAATTCCTTTAACATTTTCTTATAAAAATAAGCCTGATATATTTATTTAAGTAAAACTTTAGCCTACTTAAATTTCAGCCCAGCCCCAATTAAAGAAAACCCACTTAAAATCACTAAAATAGAGTCTGTAAACACACCCAGCCCAATTTAAACATCAAGCCCACATGAAATCAACCCACTTAACCTATTACGATAGTTTCTGAAATTTAATAAATCAAGCCCACCCGATTTTAACACAAGTCTAGTTAAAAACTAAGCCCAGCCCCAACAAAACTCAGCCTAGTAAAAAGGGCATTTTGGGAACGTTGAAGATAAAGGAAATAAGGAAACTAGTTGTGAATTCGTAGTACGCGGAAGGGGTAGCATCATGCAACGGAAAGGGATTCAACTCACCGAGAGCGAAGGGAGATGCGACGGTGGCTCTGGGTGGCTGGGAGTGCCTGGTCATCGAGTTCTGGCTAGTCTGGGTGGTGCTTCGACGTCCTCTGCAGTGATCGACGGTGGTAGAACAATATGTACAGGCCAATGAGTCACTACCGAGAGAGAGAGAGAGGACTTACCAACGGTGTCCTCTAGAGATTCAGGCGAGGTGGCTGACTTGGTATGAAGCAGGAGTGCTATAGTGGCTTCCATGAAAGTGGTTTCTCGATTCTTTTGCTGTGTAGTTCTGGTTTGAAGTGTAGGAGAAACTTGATGTCACTGGGAGTTTTGGCCACTGGATATAGTGGGTTTGATGAAGAGGAAAAGAGGGGATTTTATGCGAGGGCTTTTGACGTGAGTATTGGTTACTGTTAGGAAACTATTCAAACTAGGAAATCAAACAGAGGGATATACGGGGTGAAGATAGTGGAAGAAACTCAATCAAATAAAATCACTATTTTAAAACAGATCTTAAAATTAGTAGTAGTAGTAATAATAATAATAATAATAATAATAACAATAAAAATAAAAATTTTAAGCCCTAATTTAGGACCCGTATGTTACAAAAAGAGAAGGCTTTACAACTAGAGTTGATATTTTACATATTAAATAAGATTTTTTTTATTGGCACCAGGTGTTCGAGAACAGCGTCCTGGCTAGTCTCGAGGGTGCACAGGACCTTAGCAAAGAGTTTCCTACAAGTGCACCTTGGGTAATTCAAGGGGAAAATCCTCGAGTCCGATGGCCCCTAGAGATTGTTTGCACCTAAGAGGATTCAAACCTTAGACCTTGGAGAGAGCATACCACCAAGACCAAGGTCTTTACCACTTAAGCCAACCCCTAGGAGTTTTAAATAAGAAAATAGAGTTCAAGATTGATGGTTCCGTCCGCTTAATGTTATTCAAACACCATTGCCTCACCCATCTTTCCAATAGGTTTCAAGTACAAATTAATTTTTCCTTCTTGATCTGTGTGCGTGATTGTACAGGTGTGCTCAGTTCCATGTAGCCGGAATACATGATCTGATGGCAAACTTCAATCACCATCTTATGCAATTCATTGCAAACCTTTTCTCATTTGATTTTATTAAGGCTCATAATCCGCTTAGCATTTGACGTTCTCATTTCATATATAAGAAAAAGTTGGGTTAGTTTGTGCAAGTTCCATGTGAATGGGTTGGGTGTTCTATTACTCTGTAGATTTTCCCATTCAATGATCTGCTGAAGTACTTATTTTGGAAGTACTTAAAGCAATTGTTTTGTACAACCCTTTCTTTCATAAGACTGGTGGAACAAAAGTCATTGAAGTACACTATCCTCGGCTGTTTTAGGAATGAGGGTTATGAAGGTGGCATTAAGGCTTTCCATAAACTTACAATTAGTGTGAAATACTGAAATACCCTTAATTGTTTTTATAAGTAAGAGTAAAACTTTATTGATAGAAAAATGCAGAGCCCAAGTACACAGGAAGAATACATAGAATATACCTAGCAACCACTAAGCATTAAATATGGATACAAGCAAATTATGAAGATCCCCATTACAAACAATGATAGAAGCCCAAGAAATTAGAGTGTTAAAAAAAGAATCTCTCCAGCTCATCCCAGGAATGCCCAGTCTTCGAAGCATCTACTATTTATCTCCATCCCTAGACGCCACATAATGCAATGAGCAATCATTTTCCAGACAACAACAATGTGAACGTTGCCTACCCCTAAGGCCTTTTTCAACACTGAAAAATATTTACATCCCTTCCAGGCATAACTCATGCCACATTGGTCCGTTGAAAATATCATCCCACATAAACCTGCCCACCTCCCAATCTGACAAAAGATGATCCACAATCTCCCCATTTTTCTTACACAAGTAACACCAATCCATAATGATAAGACCTCGTTTTCTCAAATTTTCAATGGTGAGAATTTTCCTAAGGGAAGCAGTCCAACCAAAAAAAGCAATCTTGGGAGGTACCTTGTATCTCCAAATACTCTTCTTGGGAAAGTGGTTACTATGATGACACGAATGAACCTTGTAAACGGATTGCACTGTGAATCTTCTACTTCCAACTGGGGTCCAAATCATCTTGTCCTCACCGACATTACCAATATTCATAGCATTAGGGCTGAAAAACTGATTGATCGGTGCAGTTCTGACCCAAAACCAACACCGACCGACCGCCCATTTTGAATAGCCCAAAGCAACCAATATCGACCGAAGGGAGGGTAGAGAAATTGACCAGTCCTTTATAGGTCGGGCGGCTGCAGTCAATTCATCAGTTTGGCCCATTGGCGATAGCGACAGGGGATGACTTGAGAACCAAAAAATATTAAACTTTAATATTCAAACTTACCGGGATGGCAGGCTGTGAGGAGCAGCTTGTGGGACTGCCGGTCTGCGGTTCTAGGCCACCGGTGGAATGGCGGTCTGAGGGAGGGAGGGCTTAAGCCCTAACCAAAATGATGCCGTTTGGTTTATTAAACCAAATGGCATCATTTCACTTATGTTTTTTTTTTTAATCATATCAATAAAACGATGCCGTAAGTTTAATGGTGTCGTTTTATATAAAAATAAAATAAACATATATATATAATTGGTCGTTTCGTACAGGGTTCAAACCGGGACCTAACAGACCGAGCTGGTTTTATCGGTTACCGTTCACTCCTATATAGCATACAGCAAACCGAAAAAATCAGCAAAGGTTTCAAGTTCCCAATCCCGAGCCGCTCTCATGAAGCAAACATTCCACTAGGTAGAGCCATTGGAGCATTCCAACAAATCAGCCACCATAGCCTCTTTATCACTTGCAATCCAAACGAGAGTGGGGAAAGCACACTTAAGGCCCTCTCACCACACCAAACATCATGCCAGAAATAAACACTAGAGCCCCTACCAATATTTTTTATGAAGCTTTTTCCACAACCCCACTTCATATGCCCCCTAACTTTGTTAGAACACCATCCCCCCTAACACTCCCATACTTGGAATCAATAACAATTCTCCACAAAGCCTCCCCCTCCCAATGATACCTCCACAACCACTTCCCCAAGAGGGCCTTATTAAATATCCTCAAATTCTGCACCCCCATACTACCACAAGCTACTTGAGAACAAACTTTGTCCCAACTAACAAGATGGAACTTAGTTTCCTCCCTAATACCATCGGAAAGGAAAGCTCGGAAGACCTTCTCAATGGAAGAAGCCGCACCCGCAGGTAAAGGAAATAGAGAGAGAGAGAGAGAAAGTATGTTGGGAGGTTAGAAAGAGTGTGTTTGACGATTCTAGCCCCCTTAGAGGAGTAAATTCTTTTCCATCCTGCCAATCTTCTTTTATATAATGTCTTCTTGAATAACATTCCAGCAAGCTTGAAACAAAGCCACAGTAAAACCATCCAGGCCCCTTGCTTTGTCACTAATCATGTCTGTTATCACTTCAATATTTACACGATTTGCTAGAAATTCGGTCTTGTCATAAATTGCAATCTGTTTATAGACACAAGTCTCTCTCTCTCTCTCTCTCTCTCTCTCTCTCTCAGACAAGTATTAGATGAAAGTTTACTGATCTGTGGATGTTCTTTTTTTTTTTTCCATTTTGTTTTACTTTGTCATTATTTGGGGCTAAATAAACATTAATTAAGCTATTAACAGTATGGATCTTTTTAAGGGCTATTGCAGATTATGTTTTTTTTTTATTATTGCTTTTATTTCTTTTAGATGAAATTGATAGTAGTTATTTTTGTTAACAAAGAAATTAAGCATGCAATAGTCCACTGATATACTGCTATATAAACTTCTGTCTTAATGTCCCAGCTGAAACTGTCATATACCGAATGTTCTACTACATCAACAGATCAGGAAATGGCCATCTTACTCTTAGAGAGCTGAAGCGAGGAAATCTAATTGCAGCAATGCAGCACGCAGATGAGGAAGAGGACATTAATAAAGTCATGAGGTTTTTGTATCGGGGGATTTATTTACATTAATTATTATTACCAGCCAAATAATTCTTGCCTCGACCCTTCACCGTTTATATCCTGTGAAAGTTGATTCACTGTGTTTTCTGTCATTTCAGAGCCTAAACCTTTATTTTCATGTAACAAAAATTATACGAGATTGACCTACAAGAATGTGTTAATAGTTTGACTGGCTTACTTGATAGTTGATATGAAACCTCAGTTCACAATAGAATATGTTGATAACATTGGGTGGCTAAAAATATTTCTAGCAAATTAAGAAGAGTTAAATTTGGCTTTTTTCTTAGATGTCATGGTCGGAAATTGGAAAAATGCTTGCATCTTTCATCTCTAATTAATAACTGTAAGAATGTGACTTATGTTTTCTGTGTTTTTTAACCTGCTTTCAGGTTCTTCTCGTATGAACACTTTTACGTCATATACTGCAAGTTTTGGGAGCTTGATACAGACCATGACTTCTTGATAGATAAAGAGAACCTCATTAAATATGGTAATCATGGCCTTACCTACAGGATCGTTGATAGAATATTTTCACAGGTATTGTATTATAATGCTTTCCTTGGCCTTTGCAGAGTTTTAAATCAAATTAAGTTATACCCTGTAGTATGACGGTCATTTTCCCCAAAGAGGTTTCCTTGTGGTTGTGTTTATGCTTCAAATTCATCGTAGGTTGCAAGGAAGTTTACCAGTAAGGTTGAAGGGAAGATGGGTTATGAAGATTTTGTTTACTTCATGCTGTCAGAGGAAGATAAGTCATCTGAGCCTAGTCTAGAATATTGGTATGTTTTGCCTCATGTATATGCTTTTCTTCCCCTCTTTTTAATAACTGGTATTCCATACTATATAGAACAGAGCGGTTGAGCTGGCCCCTCTGAGTTGGTTCTCTAGTTGATGTCCTTCTTAGGAAAGAAAACACTTTTAGGACAAGGAAAACAAGGACAGTCATAATAAGATATCTTACCTATCAAAAAAAAAATATTTAAATTGCGGGTAGGGAGATGCAGACCCCATATTCGTGTGGGAGGACAACAAAGGGGAAATGATTGAGATGTGAGAAGAAAGGAGAGAGAAAGAAGCAAAGAGGTAAACATAATTAAAAAATAAAGAGGCAGCCTGTTTGTTAGCATAAGGATTTTGTAGGAAGTGTACATGGGCTATGCCTAATGCTTTCATCAATACTACTCTTGCTTACCAATCAAAAAAAGGATTTTGTATCAACCTCACATTTACTTTTGAACTGCCTGTAAATAAGTATCTTAAACTAAGGATTTTTAACCCTTGACGTGTTGATTGATAATATGTAGAGCCCTGGTTCGTTCGAAGTGTGAAAAAATGATTATCATCATTTTCATTTATTCATAATAAAAATCAGAATATATTTTAAATATATTTGTCAATGCTTTATCAGTAGAGCAGTATGCAACTTACTTTTGATTCTTTCTGCAATACGAGTTCTACTTGGGTGTTCCATTTTGCCTTGGAAGCCCCAGTGCATGTTTCATGGTTTCTGATGCACTACTCTTGAAAGAAAAAATGAAAAGACTTGATTTACTGTAAATTTGACGTAGATTTGGATGGCAATGGAATTCACAGGTTCAAATGCATAGATTTGGATGGCAATGGAATTCTTACTCCCAATGAAATGCAATTCTTTTATGAGGAGCAGCTCCACCGTATGGAATGCATGGGCCTAGAACCAGTGCTATTTGAGGATATTCTGTGCCAAATTGTTGACATGATTGCACCAGAGGTCAAACCTTGCATCTTACCACATCTAGGACTTCTTCTCATTTTTACTTTTGAGAGATGGCTTCACGGTTACTGATACATTTTGCTTGCAGAGGGAAAATTATATTACACTACATGACTTGAAAGGTTGCAAACTTTCAGGAAATGTTTTCAATATCCTTTTCAATTTTAATAAGTTCATGGCTTTTGAAAGCCGTGATCCATTTCTCATCCGTCAGGTAATCTTTACTGGCTTCTTAGCCATTACCCAATTACATGTTGGGAATTGGATGGTGCTAGTTTATCTCTCTGCAATGAATACAGCCTCACAGGCATTTGTGGTGTGAGCAGGAACGTGAAGATCCGACTTTGACTGAGTGGGACCGCTTTGCACATAGAGAGTACATTAGGCTTTCAACGGAAGAAGATGGTGAAGATGTCTCTAATGGAAGTGCAGAAGTTTGGGACGAGTCACTTGAAGCTCCCTTTTGAGTTCGATGAGGTAAGTTTCGGCTACCTCTCTCAATATAAAATTTGCAACTTTAGTGCCATGCTTCCAGTTAACTATATGGTTGATTTCAATTTGGTGTATTTGAATACATTTCTGAAATGCCAAGAAATTTTGAAATTGACCAGCTTCTATGCAATGCTGATTGCGTAACAACATAGCTGTTTTTTTATCGGCATACAAATTTTTATTAATCAAAAGAGTAGGCAATAGCCCAAGTATACAGGACGATTGTGCATCAACATAACTGGAAATGTTTTACATCTGAGGGGTTGGCTCAAGTGGCAAAGGCCTTGGTTTTGGTGGTATGCTTCCTCCATGTCTAAGGTTCAAATCCTCTTGGTTGCAAACAATTCCTAGGGGCCATTGGACTGGGGGATTTTTTCTTTGAATTATCCAAGGTGCACTTATGGGAAACTTCTTATTGAGGGCTTGGGCACCTCAGGATTAGTCGGGACGCTGTTCCCATACACCCGGTACCAATAAAAAAAAAAACATCTGAGCTTTACACCTGACTAAAGGTTCCACCATAATTGCTGATAAAAAAAAAAAAAGATTCCACCCTAATTGAACTCATGGCACTGGTAGACTAGTGGAGGTTTTGTTTGTATGGATACAAATGAAAATGCTTGGTTAAAAATCAATTAAAATAACGGTTGGATGATCTAGGACTGTTTATTTTTAGGATTTTCCCTGGCAATTTCCTTACCCCACAAAGCAGAAAAAAGTGCCAAACCAAAAAATTTTGAAGGAAGATAGAAGAAAAACGCAACTTAGCAGCGTATATATTGTCTTAGGTTTAGTCATTAACCAACTGTTTGAAGCTTAAAAGGGATATCATAAAGCGTTAGGTGATAACTAAGAAATTAGGCAAGGAACTTGATTTCTGAAGCAGTCTGATTTCCCCAATGTTCTGGAGCTACAGATAGAAACCTAAATGTTAGTAGCTGAGCTTCCTACTGCAAGATATAATGGTGCTCATAGAGGTTGCTTATCTTGTTTTGGGTTACAGCAAATGTGCTTGAAGAAATTGCTAGTACTTGTATGCGAGAGTTCCAGAAACAGAATTATTCTTCTCTTGTTTTATACTTCATCACTTCTCTTGTCATATACTTCATCATGCTTGAGTAAGCCTTTTGTGTTTCTACAGCTGCCTATATAAATGCCGTTGATGCTTCCTTGAGTCTGGCCATTGAATGAAGAAACATTGGCAACTTGGAGATACTCCTTGAATGAAATTTGCTAGGGACTGCAAACCTTATCAAGCAATAAACTGAAGCGCAGTCATGGAGTTTTGACATGCATCTTGTCAAGTCGGCAAATAATACTTGCCTTCATGAAATTTAAGCTGCACTGAGGAGTATTAAATCGATTTACTTCTTTAGAATGGGAGGGTCGGTTGCTGCCTGCTTATTAGTCATCCCCAGGTAACAATAGTTTATGCTATTGTTATAGAAGAAACTTATTTTGTTTTCAAGAAAATAGGTCCAGTGCATGTTTTGCTTTATATCTTGCCTTTCTTCTTCAAGGCAAAGATGGCTGCTTGAAGCTTCTAGTGGTTCATATAATTTCTCAGATGCTCTAGTGTCGGCCCCTCTGGTCTCTTCCCCTCGCCGACGCCTAGTTTTCACAGCTTGTTTATATATTCTCTATTGGATTGATGTTGAAAAAGGGAAATTATAGCAGAAGGAACTTTAGAAAGTGCAGCATCATACAACAGTTTTTTGGTTGGAACTGTTGAAAGATTGTAAATGTTTCCCAACAAATAAGTTTACCACATTCAAAAGTAGTGTTTTTTTTTTTCTTTTTCCCTGTAGTGTTATTGATTGAAACATGTGAAGAATCAATCATTTATGTTATTCCTCACCCTCACTACCCTCAAAGACAAGTTTTTCTTTTCGCCCTTGCTCTCCTCGGAAACCCCAAGAAATGAAACTGGAGAAATGTGGCTCTTTTATTGATGGGATTGATTATTTACCAGAATTTATGTGCAGCCATTTCTGATTATATATGCGTCATTAATTATTTATTTCGATTAATTATATATTTATCCTCAAGGAAGGATCCGACATGAACTGTATGTGATTGGAATGTTTATTCTTTTTCTCAAAATAATACGATTTTAACCCTTGATCTAATAAGTTTCTATACTGAACAACAATAAATGCTGCATATCATATGTTTGTTTCTCTTCATGATTGGACCTAAATTTGTTCTGAAAGCACATCTTTCTATTTTTATGACTCAAATGTTATTAAAGTGATTGAATCTAAGTCTGTTCTATTAGTTAAAATTTGTATTAATAAACAGTAATTAGTAAAAAAAATTGTAACAAAAAGGGAGAAAAAGAAGGGGGAAAAAAAAAAAAAAGTTGATGATTGTCATTACCTTTCCCTCATTCAACATGATGATGTGTTTCTTTAGCTGCCCCAACAAGATTTATTTATGGACTCATCTTAAAATACATAATGAGAAGGTGTTAGCCCTAGTCTAGAGTCTTAATAATATTTTAGCTATCATAATCTCTATCCGTGTAACAAGCATTAAGAGTCAACAACTTTCATCATCCATCCTAAAGAAAGACCCATTAAAACCACCTAAATTTAGCATTTCTCCTCACTTCTTTTCCACATTTTCACACCTAAATTTTCGACCAGCTTATGGTTTTGATTAATGGGTAAGAGCAACTAACAATGCATCGCCAATCAAACTCACGAAATGAGCGATACTACGCTTAAAACAGAATTTCACTTCGTTTTTGCATGCATTATTCGTTTCATTTCATCATCATCATCATCATCACTAATTAATCTCATCGCACATCTGTCCAAAACTGTGAACCATTATTCTCTTTCTCGAGTTTTTTCATGTTTTCGATCGAGTTCAAAGGAGATGATATGTTGAAACGTGCATGCAGCATGAATCGAATTTATGGAAACCTGTAGAGATGTATTATAACTTGTAATATATATCCAACGTTGCATGGGTTGGCCAATTTTGGAGTTGCAGCAATTTTTTCTTTTATAGGTGTGAAACATGCAAGGAATTAACAGAGAATGTTTCATTTCTTTAATGCTACTTTGTTACTATAAGTTAATGTTTCGAACTCTCCAAACATTTTTCTTTTTTCATGTTTTGCAATTCAGATTTAAAGCCCAAGCTCTCAGTTCCACATCTTCCAATCATACCTAAAGAACAACAAGCTCAAATTACATTTCAAAGATCTGCCATCGACATTTTCTGGCTAAAATGTCCAACAACAAGATGAAAGGCCTCTTAAAAGGCCTACGATACATTTCTCAAATATTTGGTGAGTACCCTCCCTTCCCTCCTCGATCGGTTCTACATGATTTCTTCAAGTTTTTTTTCTATTCATTCAGAGTACAAATTATAACTAAACCAGTCTATTTTCATTATTAATTGTGTTAGCCCCTTAATTTTTCACTACAAGAAAATTGAACATTTATAACAAGTTATTTATGACGAAAATGACTATTTGTGACGAGAATAGACACATTTTAGCAGGCATTAGCCATTTTCGTAAGAAATAACTCGCAGCAAATAGTCAGTTTTCTTTGTTTTTGATAATGAAATAAAAAGTTCATATATTTGCAGATAACGAAAAGGAACCTGAAATGAAGATTGGTAATCCCACGGATGTGAAACATGTTGCCCATATAGGATGGGATGGTCCATCAGTAAATTCTCCCAGCTGGGTAAATTTTCTTCCTGTCTTCTGGTTTTAATTTGGGTTAAGAATTTGATCATATATTTTACAGGGACGCGATCCTGATCTCTCTCTTTCTTCTTCTTTTTTTTTTTTTTTTTTAAAAAACCAATTACACGTTGATTTAAAATTTATTTTCTCCTTTGATTTTTCCTTCTTTTTTCCCTGTTTGAATCTTTGCTAGCTTACAACCTGACCCCCTAAAAAATATGATCACAAGCCTCATGCAGGTCATGTTTTGACCTTGTGCAGATCAACGAGTATAAATCGCCTCCGGGATTTTCATCAGCGCCATTAAGTCTCCCTGAAGACATCGGAGAAAACAACGGTATAAATTAAACCATGTTCCCGAGCGTAAAATGCATGCATGCTTCTTTATGAAGATTAGTATATATATATATATATTTATATATATATATATATATGATATTGATGCATTTTGGTTTGATAGTTTTGGATGACTTTGTATGTTCTTGATTTAATTAATATGTTAGTCTTTTAATATTATTTCTAAATGCACGTTATTCATCATGTGTTGATTCAAATAATAATGATCTGTTGTAGTGAGGAGAGATACAAGGGCTACAAATTCTCTGGCCAGAGACTTGCCGGAATTACCGAGATCCTCAAGGCGTCAATCATCGGCAATTGGAGTTGTAACCGATCAGTCCCCTACCAAGGAAAAATCAGAAAAGTCAAAACAATCAAGGAGATCATCTAAAAGTTCCATTAATAAAGATTCACTTGATGGTACTAAACCGACCCGATCAGCCACCCGACAACTCTTGGATCCCAATAACCTAGGGAGCGTGTCACCGGCACACAGCCTTCCAGATATTCCTAAAAAGGCTAGGAGGAAGAAAGCGAAGGAATACTCTCATGGGAGTACTATGTTAGCAAGATCATCAAGATTGAAACCTCAAGCTTCTCCTGGTGGATATCAATCTCCGTTCTCTGTTGAGACGTATCAATCTCCATTCTCAGATCCCGGGCCTGGATCTGGATCTTTATCAACATCAAAGAATAACGAGCTTTATCCACAATCTTTTGAAGAGGGGCAGCAAAAGGGACTTCCAGGAATATATTGATCAAGATTCAATGTATGTTATATTTGTAGCTAGAATGATCATTTCTTAGTTGAAACCATTTTTTTTTTTTCTTCCCCTCTTTTGTGTATGATCCACCCACGTCGGTCGGTGCACATTAAATTGTTGAAGATATTCTTTTCCTTAATTTGTTTCAAACCTTTGTTGAATGTTATTGCATGCTTATAAGTCGTTGCCTTTTTTTCTTATCATGAGATATCATGTGCAGAAACAATTAAGATCAATATTGTAATTGAATTCAAAAGTATAAAAAAATTGGCATCTTACACCTCAGTTAATAAGATTTGATCATCAAGAATATTGGGCCATGTTTCAAACCAATGGAAATGCAGCATGCATTGGGATACATTAATGAGAAATGATACTTTCAGTCGTAAGTACACAAACGTCGTACAGTTATTTTGAAAAAAGTAAATAAATACGGGAATCTACATAAAAAGAAAATAAATTTTTAATAATAGACCTCATTCTTTTTCAAAAACGATTGCACGACACTTGTGCACTCCAAAACTGTACGGAGCATTAATCTCTACAGAATTCCTCACTCAGGAACAGTCTCTACAGAAAGGCATTGGGATACTTGTTGCATGGGTGGTCTCAAGAAAGGTGAGAATTGGGAAGCACGAAGGCTTGTTTAAATGTGATGCAAGTGTTCTTTCTACCTGCCTATATCAATTGATTATCATCCAATCCACTGCTTATTGCAATCTCAAAAAAGGGATGCAAAATCCTTGAAGAATTATAAATTCTAGGAGGATAGCCAATTAATTATAAGACTGTAATGAAAAAATAATAATAATTGATCAATTAATGAGAAAAGCATTTTTCAATAAATAATATTCTTATTTCCATATCAATCCATCCAATTAAGTTTCTCTCTCTACTTCTCTCTATAAATATTTCATTGTGGTCTATTATTTATTAAATAACACAATCCGTTTCTTGCTGTTCAAAGAACAAAATTCTGAGGTTGCTTGAGATGTGAATAACTTAATTCATTTGACACCATCTCTCAGTTCAAAGACAGAAATTCCCTATTTTTCAGTCAAAATTTAAGAGACGGTACATCCTGTCCATGAAAAGAGCAAAAACTAGAACTAATCATTAACTAATGTGAACAGAAGGTTATACCACAAATTTCTTTGCTCCAAACAAATTGAGCCGCTCTATCATATCATCTTTATTAAATCCTCTTTAAAACTTGAGGAGGGAAAGCTTTGACAACTGTTCTTAGATTCAATCAGAATCTTACATCAATTCAAATTTTTTGTCTGTACGTATTTCCGCCAAGAACACTGGAAAAAGCAAATCGGATTCACGACAAAAAAAGAATCATGCAGAAGTAGATAAAACTACATAGGGAGTTGAGGGATTCCCTCATTTGTACGCTGCTTTAACTGCTTTCTCGGCAGCATCATCAAGGTCATCTGCTGTTATCAATGTCATACCACTTTCCTGCAAACCAATCAGCAAGCAACCTAAATGTCTAGACATTTCTTTCCAAATTTAAGAGGTGATTCTCATGATATTATGGATTTTTCTTCCAAAGATTCGAAATCAGATCAAGTTTCAAGTTTACCTTTAGAATCCTCTTTCCTTGGTCAACATTGGTGCCTTCAAGACGAACAATGACTGGTACTTTCAGTGAAACCTTCAATGCAAGGCCCAGAAGAAATTAGAACTTCAGAAAATGGCTCAGAGGCAATAATTCATGCAAAGTCAGCCAAGGTGAAAAAAGTAACAAATTAGTATCTTATGAGATAGTTCAGCATCAAATTATTGATCAAATAAAAGTTCTTCCACCTTCCCTATTCTCATTTTCAAATAAAAATGACAAATAATAATTCTCACGAAATACCAAATATCTTCATTGGACAAAGTCACATAGATCTAACCTCTTTGGCAGCATTGACAATTCCACTTGCAATTATATCGCATTTCATTATTCCCCCAAATATGTTCACTAATATTGCTTTCACCTTCTCGTCCGAAGTCAATATCTTGAATGCTTCAATCACCTGCTCCATATAACTTAATGATTAAAGAACCAGTAATTAAGAGTTGTTTTCTCAACAAGTGAAATACAATGCATTGTCCACAAGTGAAATTCACGCAGTGACAATGCATTAATTGAAAATCAATTTTGTCATAACAATATGCAAATAATCAAAACATCATCGATACACATGACACACATGCACAGGCACAGGCACAGACAGAAGATAGAAAGACAAATAAACATACATTTTCTACCAATTCCGGATACAGGCTTGGCTTGAGAGGCAATTCTAACTTATCTCACGCATGCACATTGCACACACGCAGAGAGAGAGAGAGAGAGAGCATATTCAGCCATATAATTATTTATGATTTAATGGAAATCCGAAGTATGAATTGATAAATAAACAATATATTTGAGTCATCAATGCTCTCATAAGGGCTAGAAGCATATAAGCAGCATTATAAGACAATACATAAGAATGAAAATCCTAAAGTTTTTTTTCTTTTTTCTATAAGATGAATCCTAAAAGTTCAGTTATTACCTGGCCTTCAGAAGCATTCCCACCCACGTCAAGAAAATTGGCAGGAGTTCCCCCATGCAATTTAATTATATCCATTGTGGCCATTGCTAATCCTGCGCCATTCACCATGCAACCAATCTCTCCATCTAAGCCAATATAATTTAGATCTGCTTCAGCAGCAGCAACCTGTAAGCAGTAAAAGCACAACAAAAGATCCATAAGTGCTCAAATATATTGTTGCTGCTTAGTCGAACTAAATGCACATGGCATTTGTGGGCCTGTGTTTCAAGTGGGGTGTCTATTTGTACATACCATAAGATACAAAATTCTTTTTGATAGAGTGCCATAAGATGCAAAATTTACCCTTCTTTACTCAAAATTTCATAATTCCAGCAATAGTTATCTTCTCCAAACTAACCCAAATGGATGGCTTTTATATCACCAAAAAAATAAAGCTGCAGCTCCTTTTGAGACAATAAAAAATTTCCTTAAGGAGCTGCAGCTTTCGGATAAACTCATTTACATAATTCGAGTGGGCTTCCCAGTTCCCTGTCTGGGGGTCTCTTAACAAAGAGAGATTTTCATTTCAGATAAATAAGCATGATAAGAATGAAACAAAAAGCACCTCTCGAGGATCCTCCTGTGATGGATCGCGGAGAGTAAATATCTCTTTATTACGGAAGGCAGCATTGTCATCGAAGTTCAACTTTGCATCAGCAGCTACCAACTGCTTATCAGAAGTCTCTGCAATGGGATTGATCTGTCCAGAGGAACCAAAGTTCAGACTAAAATATCCGTTGAAAAAAAAATGTATAAATATGCCACACACAAATAGTAATAGCACTTCTGTAATGTAAAAGCTTATGCTCACTTCTAACAATGTGCAGTCACTCTTGCAAAAAAGTTCATATAATTTCTTCACTTGTTCAATTGAATCTTTCCGATCAGCCACAGTGAGAGCCAAGCCATCAACAACCTCGGCAGCATCTTCATCAGTAATTCCATTGAAAACATCAATTGGAACCTATCAAAACAAAACCAAAAAAAAAATGCATCTACTACATGTCAATAAAGCAAGGAAGAAGGGATGTCTCAATAATGATAATAAACCATCAAGAAAACAAGAGGATGACAACCTTTATAATCATATCCGGGAATTTCTCTGCAAGGTCTTCAATGCTAGTTCCCCCCTTTCTACAGGCAATTATAAGCTGGAAAAAAAAGAAAAGGATAGTAAATCGGTCTATGCCTGATGAGGAGTAAGGACAAAAGACTCTAAACATATTGATAGAGAAAATAAAACTAATGATCTGCATCGAATATGAAAGTTAGAAACAAGTTCAAGAACATACTGGACCAGCAGTTTTACGATCCAGAGTGATAGCAAAGTACATCTCATTGACAAGTGACAATTTTTCACACAAGTAGACCTGTAATAGGAAAAAGTAATAATTTGATTGAGATAGACAGTAGATAGTCAACACATATGGAGATTTGCTACATTGAGAACAAGAGAAAAGAAGTATATGAAGAAATGTGTGTTTGTGCGACGTGTCAATGCATGGTTGATAAACTGTGTAGGCAATCTGTGGATCTTGAATCCACGTCTTCACCCTCCACCCTCTACTTATATTGGGAAAAGTGCACTTTGAACTACAAATCATTACCACAGATAAAAATGGAGTAGCAACACTACAATTGTTTGTTAAAAAAGTGGAATTAGATAAAAATGCCCCACCTTGCTGACAACTTTGCCTTGGGGACCAGTTTGTTTGGTTACAAGTACCTGCCCAAGCATCTTCCCTGAATACAACATAATCACAAAATAAAGAAGGTGAATATCCCATAGAAAAGGTTTAAATATTGCATGATTAATTTTTTTAATCATACAGAAAAAGATTATTACCATTTATAGGTAAATACAACCAGCACAACCAACCAACATTGAACCCTTGACCTTATGAGATTGATGAGATTGATATTCATATATTTCTTCTTGGAACGTATTATTTGACCCCATAAGCGGGACTACCACCCCATAGCATGTTGTCACCAGAAGCATAACCCCACATTTCTTCTATAGAATCTCCTAGTTGTTCCAAAGCAACCATAAAGAGATTCTTTAAAGTTTAACCATAAAGAATTCAGTTCAGATGTAGGATACCTATCCAAAATTTTTCGCAACTCAATCATGTTTGATGAAATCAAGAAAGAATTTGACCTTTTTGAAATCTGTATGTCGCTCACTATAAGCTCAAGAAACAAAAAGAAGATATGCACGAATGTGATATCCAGCAACAAGATAAAGGAAATGATTGAATACAGAAACTCCAAAACATTTGGCGATCTTAGATGTGTTGATATCAATGGTGGGTCGTTATTTCAATGAAACCTTCTTTGGAGAGAAGAAGATTACGTAAACACTTACACGTTATCAGATTCCATTGTAGAAGACACAATTTTTACTGAAGAATTTGCTATGACATATCTTATTCATGTATAACATCATGAAAAATGGATATAAACTTTCGGCTGCTACTTAGGTATGAAATAGTATCTAAAAATATCCAATTTAGATATTTGTACCCATGGACTATATGTTTGGAATAGATTCCATTTTGAGAGAGTTGAACAGGCACTATATCATTGAAAGGTTCTATCCATCTGCCCTTTCTCAAGGCATTTCTTTAGACCACTCTTCCAGTCCTTTTGGAAAGAGTTGTCATTTGGCCAGAGACCAACGGCATTAATACAGAACAAACATAACCATGTAATAAATTTATGCAATATGCACTTCTGAAAATATGACCATTTTTTTTTTTTTTATAAGTATCTGAAAATATGACCATATTAGAAAGAAATCTTACCCACAAGAAACAATTGCAAACCTATGAACAAGAATAGGAGAGTGCCCCCACCATAGATTGAGATGGGAAATACCGGCATTTAAACCGATTTAAGCACCCTAGGTTGGTTGGGTTTAGTATACTCAAGGCCTAGGACTGATCAAGAACTTAAGTACATCAAAATAAATATCAACTGAACAGTTTCAGCAAGAAAATTGTTTTCCTACCAACACACGAAACAAAGCAATAATATACATAAACTGGGGAAGTCCCAGCATGATAACCCCCCGCAAACGAACATCCTTCTCTATTTACATGGCAAATAAAATGAACTGAAAAGTTGGCTTCAATAGATCAAATAGGATCGCCATGTTGGCTCTTTAAGCCTGGTTTCTTCACTCTGAGCAATTTAGTTGCTCAGATTTCCACAAAAGTCATGGAAAAACATGTGTCTATTATAACTAAGAGAGTGACTATTTGAAACACGAACCCAATCCAAATAACTTCAGATGGATTTTTCAATAATATAATTTCAGGCAATTATATGAATTCAAGCGTGGGATTAGCTAGGTTATATTCTTAGTTTTCTCTCCGTACACATCCAAGATGGGAAGTCTGTTCCGGTGACTCCTAGCCGGAATCAACTTTCTTTAGTCTTTACGATTATTTTACAGTTTTGTGATAAACATGGTCCTTAAACATCTTTTAATAGAAACAAAGGCGTTCGTTTTATCAATGGAGGGCAGAAACTATTGTCGCATCACGGAGAGGGGTAGGAAGGTAACCAAAGAGATGGTGCTCAACCATGCCAGTGCTTGCTGGCTGGCGAATACAGTAGAAGAATGTTTATTATTGGGGGAAGGAAAGATTTTTACAAGACATATCGGGACGGAACCAAAGCTCTGGTTGCTCATAGGCGCTCTAATGCTTACGGGCATTTCTTGGAAGTAACAGACTACGGTGGTGGCAGTGGGGGTCGAGGTCTTTTAGCGATCCTGGAAGGGACGAAAGGAAAGGCCTGGAAAAGTTTGCCTATGGAGTTAAAGTATGTTCTGTCAATGCATACTTCGGCTAAGAAGGCTCCAATTTTGGCTCCACGACTAGACAGAGAGGTGGACAAGGGGAAGGAGATGGGGAGGCAAACCAAGTCGTATACAGAGGCGGCGTTGGGTGGTGCAGGGAAAAGGGCGGTAGTGCATGGAGGTACAAGCCACCCCTTGGCGTTACAACAAGGTGAAAAAAACAAAAAGGGGTCATGGCAGGGGAACATACAGGCGATAATACAGAGAAATACAGCAGACGTGATTTACCTGAAATGGGGAGTGGGACTCTATCCTATGTCTATCTAGTGGAAATTGAGGTGCAGAGGGCTTTGTCTAGTTTGAAAGAGGAAGTTTTCAGTGTGAAGGAGGAAATGGAATTACAAAGGAAGGGGATAGAAGCGTTGATCTCTAAAGTAGACAAGGGCTAGGGCTAGGGCTAGGGCTAGGGCTTGGGCTTGGGCTTGGGCTAAGGCCATCAGTCTCTAAAAATAGGAAAAACTAAGATGCTTAGTGGGCGGAAGCTACTCAAGCTTGACAAAAGAAAGGCCAAGATTGGGTTGGGCCGGATAGGCCCAAATCGATTTCCTAGTATGAAATGGAGGCTAAAACAGTCTGGGCCCTTTTTTGAAAAGGGCTCAACATCTGGGCCCCCTATCACAGATTTGTGGGAAGCCTACTGCGCCTGGGCCCACAGACCCATTTCCGATACACCTGCCAAAGGAGCCACCTACCTTTGCACTGGTAACTCTTGTCTCCGATTCCAACAGCACCTATGCTGGTCAACCTTTGTCGATACCAATAGAGCCTGTGCAGATCTGCAAGCTGGTGCCTATGGAGCACAAGGTGGGCCATCAGATCTCGGCGTGGCACAAACTTCGACGCCAGCTCTATCTGGGTTGCCTCCCATCACCACAGCGGTGAAGGCTACAATCCTAGCATTGGAGAAGGCTATGACACCGAACTTTGCAGAAGAGGAGATGGCAGTCACAGGAAGTCTTGGAGCACTACGGGAAGCCATAGAAACCACTAACGGAACCTTCTGAGCTGCTTGCCAACTGTCGTTCCGTGTTGTCTACTGTTCTGACGCCGTAAAAAAAATGCAGCCAAGGAACAACTGCCTGTTGTTATTGAAAGTGTGGAATCAATGGGTGAAATGGGGGAGGCCAAACTGGTTGGCACACTGGTTTTGTTTGAGGCTAATAAGCACGGGGAGGAAGAACCTATTCCTCTAAACGCATTTCATACCAACGTGTAAGATTGGGTTATCCAGAAAGCTATGGAAATTAAGCTGTGTAGGGATTATGAAGCTGAATTTATGGCCTTACAGCCATAGAGGGCGGGAATGCACAATCAAAATCCGATCTATCCCTTAATTTGGCTAAAAAAAAGGAAAGAGAACTCAAGAGGCTTACGTGGGCAATGAAAGATGATGGTGGAGAGAAGAGCTCTAACCAGGAGCGTTGCAAGGGGAGGGGTACGATGGTTGCTCTATGAAACCAAAAATAATATCATGGAACGTAAATGGGCTGCATGAACAAAATAAGCAGTTCCAATTTAGAAACTTACTTTGCCAATGGAAGGGGAATATTATTTGTTTACAGGAGACCAAGTTGGAAGTCATAATAAGACAGCTAGTCCGCAGTTTATGGAGAGGGCAACATGTCGACTGGTCTTACTTGCCATCTAAAGGAGCATTCAGGGAAGTCCTAATTATGTTTGATAAAAGGGTGGTGGAAAGGGTGGAAGAATATGTGGGTGACTTCACTGTGGTACGTTCTTTTGTGAACTTAGAAGACAGCTTTGAATGGGCATTCGCTGGAGTTTATGGCCCAAATATTGATTCGGAGAGAAGGCCATGATGGGAAGAATTGGTGGGACTTCTTAGTTGGTGGGAGCTACCAAGTTGCATAGGGGGTGACTTTAACATAACTCGCTTTTCAAGCGAAAGATCAGGAGTATCCCACATCACTCCTGCCATGAAGGAGTTTTCTAATTTCATTTCAGAACAGGAACTTATGGACATTCCATTAACAGGAGGCACGTTTACTTGGTCCAACAACCGAGAATTCCCATCTTCGTCGAGGAATGATAGATTTTTGCTAACTCTAGAATGGGAGTTACACTTTCCGGATGTAACTCAAAGAGGATTACCCCGTTTATGCTCTGATCACTTCTCCATCATTTTAGACTGTGGAGGCATCCAAGGGGATAGAAGGTATTTTAAATTTGAAAATATGTGGCTTAAAAATGACAATTTTGTAGTCAGGTTTAAACAATGGTGGGCTTCTTACAATTTCCAAAGCTCTCCAAGTTTCATAATGGCAAGAAAGTTGAAAGCGCTAAAACAAGATCTGAAGCAATGGAATGAACAAGTTTTTGGCAACATGCTTCAGCAGAGGTGCTCTCTCCTGGTAGAGCTACATGGTCTGGAGGGTGAGGAGGAGGCAAGAACACTCTAAATCTGAGAAAATTCGCAAGAGTCAGGTAGTTGTTGAACTTGAAAGAGTAACATTGATTCATGGAGACAAAAATCAAGGGCGCTCTGGCTCAAGGAGGGAGATAAGTGTACAAAATTCTTCCACAGGGTGGCTAATTCTTACAGGAGGAACAATACTATTGATATGCTGATGGTAGATGGGGCAGTTTCTTCAGATCAGATGGTCATCAACAACCATATCAAGCAGTATTATCAACAACTCTTATCTGAAGAGCACAACTGGCGATCGAAAGTGGATGGTTTAACTTTTTCAGCAATAGATCGGCAAAGTGCAACGTGGCTATAGAGGCCCTTAGCAGAAGAAGAAGTGCGCAAAGTAATCAAAGGTATGGCTAGTGACAAGGCTCCTGGTCCAAACGGGTTTACTATGGGGTTCTTCCAAACTTGTTGGAAAGTGATTAAGGAAGATCTTATGCAGGTCTTTCATAATTTTCATACTAATGTTAGATTTGAAAAAAAGTCTTAAAATTACCTTCTTAGCACTCATTCCCAAAAAGATGGGGTCTGCGGATGTTAGAGACTATCGCCTCATTAGCCTTGTGAATAGGGTATATAAGATTCTTTCCAAAGTGCTAGCGAATAGATTGAGCTCAGTGGTGGAAAAGTTAATTTCAAAGCCGCAAAATGAATTTGTCAAAGGTAGACAAATCCTCGATTCGGTCCTTATTACAAATGAAGTTTTGGACGGACGACTTAAATTTAGAGAACCCGAGTTGCTTTGCAAATTAGACATGGAGAAAGCATATGACCACGTCAATTGGTAGTTCTTACTTTATTTACTTGCAAGATGTGTCTTTGGGGGGAAATGACAGAAATGAGTAGAATTTTGCATCTCTATAATTCGTTTCTCTATCTTGGTGAATGGTTCACCGGTGGGTTTCTTCAACTCCTCTAGTGGTTTGAGACAGGGAGACCCGCTCTCTCCTTTACTTTTTTTATTTGTCACGGAAGCTCTCAGTAAGATGATTGAGGGCTTGGTGGACAGTGGGCTGCTCTATAGTTTTTCAGTAGCGAATGGCGATCTTAACATTTCTCACCTACTATTTGCCGATAACACACTCATCTTCTGTGGTGCACATCTCGGGCACATTCAATCCTTGAGGGCTCTACTCCTTTGTTTTGAAGCTACATCGGGCTTGAGAATTAATCTTTCAAAGTCTAAATTAGAGCCAATGGGGGCTGTCCATGAAGCGGAGAATTTAGCTTCCCTCTGGGTTGCAAGGTATCATCTCTGCCTCTGAAGTATCTTGACTTACCATTGGGTGCTTCGTTTAAATCTGAAAAGATTTGGAATGGCGTGGTTGAAAAGGTGGAGTGCAGATTGGCTTCTTGGAGGAGGTTATATTTGTCGAAAGATGGTAGGTTGACTTTGATTAAAAGTACTCTTTCAAACTTAACCACTTACTTTTTTTCCTTGTTCCCACTTCCCCCAAAGGTAGCTAACCGCATTGAGAGGTTACAAAGGGATTTCTTGCGGAGTGGATTGGGGAAGAGTTCAAATTTGATCTAGTTAATTGGTCAACTGTTTGTACTCCAATTTCTGAGGGAGGATTGGGGATTCGCCACTTGACGAAATTCAATCAAGCCCTATTAGGTAAATAGTTGTAGGAGTACCAATGCGAAAGGGGGGCCCTATAGAAGTCTGTTATAGATTCACAGTTTGGAAAGGCTTGGGGAGGATGGTGCTCGAATGAGGTACGAGGCACACATGGAGGGTGAGGGTGTGGAAATATATTAGGAGACATTGGGAGACCTTTCGAGGACATGAACATATTGTGGTGGGCGATGGTTCTCGTGTCAAATTTTGGTATGACAAATGGTGTGGTAACCATAGCCTCCAAGACACCTTCCTTGCCATGATGCAGCGATTGCCGATCTTTTGGTCTTTTCCAATGGCTCCCCTCAATGGAATATTGATTTCATTAAGGCAGCCCAAGATTGGGAGTTGGAGACTATTACAAAGTTTTTTGCGGCATTATATTCAGTAAGTATGACAGGGGGCACCAGCGATAAGATGCACTAAGCCATTCCAAGAAAGGTAAGTTCATTGTTAGATCATTTTACCAAGTTCTAACGAGTCCGGTAATGACCATGTTCCAATGGAAGAGTATATGGCAGATGAAAGCTCCTTCAAAAGCGGCTTTTTTTGTTTGGACAATATCCTTACCACAAATAACTTAAGGAAATGCCGGGTAATAGTGCTGGATTGGTGTTGTATATGTAAGAAGCATGGGGAATCAATAGATCATTTGCTTTTACACTGCAAGGTGGCCAAGGCCATGTAGGGTATTTTTTTCACGAGAATCGAATTGTCATGGGTCATGCCTCTTAGATTGGTGGATTTTCTCGCAAGCTAGAGAGGCCTACAAGTGGCGGCCATCTGGCGAATGGTTCCTATATGTATGTGTTAGTGTATTTGGAGGGAGAGATGCTAGAAGCTTCGAAGATCGCGAGAGAACAACGGATGAGCTAAAAGTTTTCTTTTTTAAGTCATTGTTCTTATGGGCGGGACCATAGTTTGTAACGGACTAAATGTCCATGACTTTCTATTTTCAATTGTAACCTCTTACTAGGTGCTTCTCATGTATACTACCTATGTACCTGGGCTTAGCCTCTTTCTATGAATAAAACTTTTTGATTACCTATCAAAAAAAAAAATATATGATTTCATTATGTCCAAACAAATCCTAATAATAGACATGCACCATAACTACAAGATTGCAACTTATAAAAAAAAAAACTACAAGATTGCAAATAGGATAATACATGCCTACCAGAGGAACAAATTGCCAATAAATGAAATTACACACAAATTAAACCAAGAAAAAAAGCAACAAAATTAATCACAATCTTCATTAGGAAAGATAGAAATAATCTCAGTACCAGCTATCTCTTCAACCTGATCAGCCTTAACAATATGAACTCCACCCTTGAGACCACTTTTGAATGTTCCCAAGCCTCTCCCACCAGCCAAAATTTGGCTTTTGACCACCAACTGTCCCAAAAAATAAAAGTTAGCATTCCTCTTTTTCCTTTCATTGTAGATGGTTCTGAGAAGATGTATAAAAAGAGAAGGAAAAGTATTTTAAATATCCATCTGTTTATCATTCAAAACATAATGAACAAAGACCTCATTTGGGACTAATACAACTACATTGTATAACTTCCATTTTCTTGTAAAACGAATAATATACTTTTTTATAGGTAAGAACGAATAATATATTATAGGAGACATAGTTATAATTTCATAATTTCCTAAATGTTCTCAGCAGCCACATTTAGGTCATTCTGTTCTTGAAATAAACTAATTTTTTAATCACATTTTTTGTAAGTAATTGCCTTATAAAAAATGTGGAGTATACAAGAGAGAGTACAGGAAAAAGGCGTGGCCCAAGCACTCAGGATTTATACTCATTGCATTACTCCCAATTACCTCACTCTGATTGGGAAATACATCCTGAATTGCCTTTTTTACTTCATCACCAGAAGAAACTGCGATGCCTTTTGGAACATTGATCCCATATTTGCTCATCAATTCAGCCCCCTACGATGCCAAAAAAATTAGTTAGTCGCCACATCCAATCAACATTTTCAAAAAATTAATAATTCAATGAAATTTACATGGCTGAACCAGCACAAAGTTCCACATATTTCTCATCAAAATTAATCTATCATATTTACCTATAAAAAAAATTAATCTATCACGAAAATGTACGACTGCAACTTGCTGTCCGTGCACCAGAACCACGTTCAGTTTGTTTGCCGAGAAAATGCACGAAAGAAAAAGTAATACTCCAAAATAAATTTAAAGGAGAAATTTTTTTCACTATGTTAAGACCCTAAAGGAATCCTTTACCCTTTTTTATCAGTAAGGAAGACCTTAACCCTTCGGATTGTAACACGTTTGGTTAACCCTAATTGACAACAAAGATCGGTTATTTGAAGTCTCGATTTTGTTATGGTTTCATGTTTTTTTCTACTTATCAAAAAAAAGATACCATAACAAAATGAACCGTATAACTCAAGTTCGTGTTTCAGTTTACCGAGTTTTTCTCCAAAACCAAACAGAGAAAGAAATCGGCCTAGCTCTGTGTATACACACATGTACGTGTCTGTGCGTTTGTGAAAGAGAAGGGGGAGTGAGAGGTATCCGGAGGGACCTGATACTCGTGTATGTTGAGACGGCGAAGTTGTTGTTGCTGCCATTTTCCGGCGACAGAGAGAGAGCGCAAGACGAGCTTGTTGAGCAATGCTCGCACCATTCTTCCAGTAATCCTTGAAGATCGGCCAGAGAGGTCAGTGCGAAACCCTGGACAGAGAGCTCCCAGACCCGACCGCGCACACAGAGAAGAGAGAGAGAGAGATTGCCGGAGACGGAGACGGAGACGGAGGCGGATCCGGTTAAAGTAGGAGGAAAACGGACGGAACCTATATGCTATTTCTTTTCTTTTCTGATTTTTCAATCATCTTTCTATTTTCATTTTGCGAATTTTCTTCGGTACTTTTCATGGTCAAAAGTAGGGGTGGTGCCCCGCCCGACTTCCGCCCCGCCCCCGCATGGGCGGGCGGCCGGGCGGGCTAACCCGCTCCGCCTATGTGGGGGCAGGGTCCCCCTCCCCACATAAAGAGGGCATAGCGGGGGTGGGGGGCGAGATGACCCCAGCGGGGCCCCGTCCCGCCCCCGCCCCACATTAAAAAAAAAAAATTATTTATATATATTAAATAAATATATTGTATATAGATATATACAATTTATAAAAGACTTGAAATTATATTCAAGTCATTGGATTGCTTTGGCCTACTAAGTCCCACATTGCTTAAAGATGACTATTGTATTGCCTTGACCTCCTATATAAAGATTGGCCTAGGAGGTCAAATCAATCTAAAATCTAACTCTAATGAGTTTAATTTTTTTTTTATATTTATAAATTTTAATTTATTATTTAAATTATATTATAATTTTGGTCTAAAAAAATATTTTTAGACCAAAAAATTTTTTTTTTAACATAATGGCTGGGGGCGGGGCGGATGGGGGTTTTTTCCCCGCCCCCGCCTCCCGGGGGTGGGGGGCGGGGCGGATGGGGGTTTTTCCCCCGCCCCCGCCTCCCGGGGGCGGGGGGCGGGGCGGGGGAAAAACTCCCAACACCCGCATGGTGCGGGGCCGCCCCATGCGGGTAGCACCCCTAGCCAAAAGAAGGAAGAAAGAATAATACAATTACATCGTTTTATTTTGTTCCTTTATTAATTAAAAAAATTATTATTAATATATTGATATATTTTTTATTTTTTAAAAATATTTAAGAATGTTAACAAAATATAAAAACAAAAAATAAAAATAAAACTTTTACCAGTGGACATGACACATTAGCACTCTAAAAGAAATAACACTATACTAGATTATAAATTACAAAAATGCTCGTGATTAAATATTTTTTTTTATAAATAAACGGTAGTATTAATAGGAATAAGCAAAGCTCAAATATACAAGGAAGTATACAAGAGATAAAACTTATCTAGTTTACTATAAAAGAAACAAGAAAATCATGCACATTTAGACCATTAAAATCTACAGCAATAGCCTAAAGAAATAAGGTAAGGAAAAATAAAGCTCTAAGTTCCTCTATTGTCCACTCCTTGTCTTCAAATGTCCACTCGTTACGCTCTCGCCATAAATACCACATAATGCAGATATGAACCATCTTCCACACAGTTTTGATTTGTGGCGCACCACCCGACATTACCCAACTAGCCAATAACTCTACCACTGTAGCAGACATCACTCAGTTTAACTCTATTCGACTAAACATTTCGCTCCATAAGTCGCTAGCTGTCTCACAATGTAACAAAAGATGATACACTGTCTCTCTAGCTTTCTTGCACATACAACACCATTTTGGAATAATTACCCAACGCTTTCACAGATTATCAATAGTCAGAATCTTACCCAGGGTCATTGTCCAAGTGAAAAATAGTGTTTTGGAAAGTGCCTTATTCTTCCACAATCTTCTCCAAGAGAAATGAGTGTTTGGGAGCAAAGTAAGTGATTGATAGAAGGAGCGGATCGAGTAGATACCCTTACCTGCAAGCGTCCACCACAGCTTATCTTCACGCAAACCAGACAACTTCGAAGAGTACACTCGGCTGAAAAAAAAAAAAAAAAAAAAAAAAAAAAAAAAAAAAAAAAAAAAAAAGCCTCAAAACTATTTATTTCCTAATCTTGAGTTGCTCTACTAGAAGTGACATTCCAATGGACTTGGTCCCCTAAACGAATCATGGGATCCACCCCCAAAGCTTCTTGATCACATGCCACTCGGAAAACAAATGGAAAATCATCCACTAAAGCCTCCTCCTCATACCAAATGTCCCTCCAAAATTAAACGAGTACATTCTCCCACCATAAATTTAGTATGACGAATGAACACCTCCCACCCATGTCTTATACGCTTCCAAACCCCCAACCCATAGGACCCATTCCCCTCTCTAGTATACCAACCCCCCATAACCTACCATATTTGCAATCAACCACTAATTTCCATAGGGCTCTCGGTTCCAAATTGTATCTCCAAAGTCATTTCCCAAGCAGTGCCTGATTAAAGGTTCTCAAGTTCTTTATCTCCAACCCACCTGAAAGGATTGGTCTGTACACCTGATCCCAACTAACTAGGTGAAACTTGAATTCATCTCTCATCCCACTCCATAAGAAGTCACGATAAAGTTTTTCAATCCGCACCGCCATGCTAGCTGGAATTGGAAATAAAGACAGAAAGTAGGTAAGTTAGAGAAAGTACTCTTGATAAGAGTCACCCGGCCTCCTTTCGACAAATACAATCTCTTCCACACTGTCAATTTTCACTATTTTCCCAATAATTGTACCCCAAATAGATAAAGCTTGTGATGCAGCCCCTAACGATAGTCCCAAATAAGTCATAAGGAGAGAAGTGACCTTACACCCAAGTGTGCTAACCAATTGCTGAGTAGTACTGAAGGTCCCAACCGGCACTAACTTTGATTTATCAAAGTTCACTCTCAAGCCTGACGTTGCTTCAAAACATCGGAGCAGCGCCTTCAGAGCCCTAAGATGATCTTGTTCTGCATCACAGAAAATTAGTGTGTCATCTACAAATAGTAGGTGGGAAACCGAGATAGGGCCCCTCTGTGGATCACCCACTGAAAAACTAGCCATCAAACCATGGTTAACCACAGCCGACAACATCCTACTCAAGGCCTCCATGACGATAACAAAAAGAAAGGGGGATAGGGGGTCTCCCTGTCTTAGGCCTCGAGAGCTGTTGAAGAGACCCTCTGGATTGCCATCGATCAAAACTGAGAATCTTGCCGTTGAAATGCACCATCTGATTCACATACACCATTTCTCTCCAAAGCCACATCTTTTTAGTAAATACAAGAGAAATTCTCAGTTCACATGATTATATGTTTTTTCCATATCTAGCTTACAAATAATCCCTGGAGTGCCAGACTTAAGTCTACTATCTAGACATTCATTGGCTATTACGACAGAATCAAGGATTTGACGACCCCTGACAAAAGCATCTGGTGGCTTCGAGATTAGTGAATCTATGGCCACCCGTAACCTGTTTGTAAGCACCTTGGAAATGATTTTGTATACACCGTTTATGAGGCTAATGATTTCGAACACTTTGGGTTTATTCGGAATCAAGGAAATAAATGTAGCATTCAGGCTTTTCTTGAATTTCCCAACCAAGAATAGCTCCCGGAACACATTCATAATGTCCTCTTTCACCACCTCCCAACATGTTTGAAAAAACCCCATCGAGAAGCCGTTCGGGCCTGTGCTTTATCCTTCACCATCTTACGGACTACATCAAATACCTTTTCTTCCTCAAAAGATCTTTCCAACCAAGACGATGTCTAAAGCTCAAGGGAGTCAAAACCAAGTCCATCTAATTTTGGCCTCCAACCCTCTCCTTTTGTAAAAATATGTTCATAGAAATTCACCACATGTTATCGGATCTCAAGAACCTCTATGCAATCTCTACCATTGATTTTCAGCATCTCAATAGTATTATTTCTCCAATGAGAGTTATCCACTTTATGAAAGAATTTTGTGCTTCAATCCCTTTCTTTCAACCAAAGTGCTCTTGACTTCTGTCGCCAAGAAATCTCCTCTAACGATATAACCCTTTCCAACTCTAAGGTCGACTTTGCCTTATATGAGACTTCTTCTAAGGTGAGAGCTCTATCTTCAATGATCCCCTCAAGATTCTGTAATTCATCTATTAGAGATTTCTTTTGCTCCCCTATGTTTCCAAAAGTTTGGAAATTCCAAAACTTTAAATCTTCCTTTAACGCTTTCAATTTGCCTGTAAGTATATAAGTGGGGGTACCATAAAACTGATAAGAAGACCACCAAAGCCTTATCCTGTCCACGAAGCCTTCACTTTTAAACCACATATTTTCGAACTTGAAATAGCGAAAACCTCCTTAAATACCGTCTCCATCTAACAATATGGGAAAGTGATCCGAACATAGGCGCGACAATCTCTTCTAACATACCACCAGATAATGATTTTTTAAACCGGTGATATTAAGAATCTGTCCAGTCGAGACCACGTTTGACTATTAGACCAAATAAAGGGACCACCTACTAGTGGAAGATCCACCAAGTTCAAGTCAAATATGCAATCCAAAAATTATACCATGGCTGGATGTAACTGACTATTTTTAGATTTTTTACTGGGGAACCTTGCTACATTAAAATCACCACCTGTGCACCAAGGGAGGTCCCACCAGCTATAAATACCAGCAAGTTCTTCCCACAACCGCCTTCTGATATTGTCAACATTCAGTCCAAAGATGCCTGCAAAAGCCCACAAGAAATTATCCTCCACCATTTTAAAAGAACATGCCACTATAAATTCCCCTACAAACTCTATTTTCTCCACGACTCTTTTATCCCACATCATCAAAATACCACTTGATGCCCCATCCGAAGCCAAAAAGACCCAATATGCATATGGGCAACCTCACACACTTCTCACTAGTTTTCTAGTCACCAATTTCAGCTTAGTTTCTTGTAGACAAACGATGTCCGCCTTCCATTCCCAGAGCAAATTTTTTATGTGCAAGCGTTTATTAACCTCGTTCAACCCACGAATGTTCCAAGACACAATTTTCGACTTCATAAAGAAACAACAGTTCATTTCCCTTTAGACCTATCACGGCTTGAGCTACCCTCATTCAATGACCAATTAAATCTCTTATACCCCTCTATTTCTTGGAACCAGCTTTCTTAGACTGAGAATGACTCGCCTCAATGGTCGTGAGGAGGGTCATAAACTATTCTTCGTATCCCACACACTCCATGCCCACAACATGTTAGATGTCTTTTACCTTTTGAAACACCCAATCAGATAACTCAAGTTCAATCGGTAACAAGCAATTCAGTGGAAAAGGCTCCCTCAAGGCAGATTGCATCATTTCCATTCCACCACAACACCCATAGTGATCACAACTAAATCCTCATTAACCTCCATAAACCCCTAAGGTAGCCCCACGACTATGTTTCCCGTTTAGTAGGATAGTAAACAGAAAACACGTGTGGCAAAAACAAACATTAGCTATAACCCATGTTTCCACGTGTTTGTATCATTACTCAATAAATTAAGGCTCTCTTGGGATTTAGAGATGGTTTCATCTCATCTCATTATTACAATTTTTTCAAATTCTCACACAAAATATAATAAACAATTTAACTTTTTCAAATCTCAAAATAATAATAATATTAAAAAATAATATTCTAATAATATTTTATTCAACTCATCTAAAACTATCTCATCTCATCTTACTATCCAAACCAGCTCTAAGTTGGTAATCCTAATCTATCCCAAGTTGTCATGTTTTGAAATTTACTTATACATAATCATCTATTTTTAATGATTTTGACACTTCAGAAATAATATATTTAATAATACTTATATTTAACCAAAAATAAACTTTAGCCACTTTATAGTGAATAGCATTAAATGAAATCTTAACAGAGTTATTCTATTTTCAAGTCGATGTGTAAAATACACCATTCACATAACTTAAATAATAAAATTTAATTTGTAATATTTAAATTTTAAGATTTATCTTCCAAAATATTATGTTATATAAACATTTACTATATGTGCTCTACTACATAGCAACTTGAAAATAAATTTCCCATATAACAAACTAATTTATCATATCTAAATAAAGCCACTACCAACCGGTACGGGTAAACAATAAAACCAACCATCCTTGTCTTTACAGAATGGATAGTATAAGAACGTGGCCTTTTATTTTCCTCAATTCTATATAATCCTTGAGGTCAGCAAATTTTTGAAGCGTACCAATTTTGTTTATCACGAACATGTAAAGTCGAAATGACATTACTTGACAAGAGTCTTGGTCCTAGAACAATTTTCTAACAAATCCATCAGGCCTGGACTCCAGCTTAAGACACTACTCTGGTAAGTTTCAAGACCCAAAATCCCAGCCAATCCATCAAGGTCTTAATTTGTCCAGGAATAATGAATACAGGATGGGAACAAGTATGTAAGACGAGGAATTGCCAACAAGAAGACCTTAAGAATCTGTAATGCAAAATAGGAGGGCTATATGAGAGAGAGAGTTCAACCAAAATCATATAGTTACATCAACGGGATCCTATAAATAATTGAAGAAAACTCCCAATCACAGAGTGGATATTCAACAACCCATGTTAACTTCTGATTTCCAACGACTTTTTCCATTGGTATCAGCCTGTGTTTCACACTCATTCTCATCAAACAGCAGGGTCACAAGAACAAAGGAGATAGGCTAACTTAAAAACTGTCTCTGGACATGAAGATTGCACGGCAAATTTCACTAGATGACAATTCCAAATCAGGGATCGGCGCAAGGGACGAATGAGCTATTGCACCAGACAAACAGCTTTGACCTGGCAATTAACCTGCATTTCAAGGAATTACAAAAGCAATCGTCCAAAAGAAAAGAAAGCAGTATCAGGAGGAACAATGAAGTCCTGTACATTATAAAAACAGCAAAGAAAATGCAAGAGAGAAATAGATTTGCAGTAGTTTTGGATAAAGTACCTACAAGGGCATTAATAAGGTGGAGCTAAAGCCGTCACATCAATCCATGAAGGCCTCTTAGCATTATAGTAGAAATGTGCAATCATTTGGACCAACTCATCTGCTGTCCTGAACTCTGCCAAGGTACATATACAGTTTTATGGCCGGAAAAGAACTTTACAGATTCATTGTTTGGTAGCATCTGAACAAAATCGTGCTTATTATAAGTATAGAGAGCAGAACTCAAAAATTTCACCTTTCTCCCGGTACAAGATCCTGTTCCCTCGTAAGAATAAAATCTGGGGGCCTTCTCTAGCCTTAAGAGCATATGCCAAATCTCTCTCAATATTGATGTCTATCTTAACTGACTGTTACCAGGAAATTCCAGAGCATTAACATCATTACATACACGCGGAAAAACATATCAAGGAAAATCAATCTGATTGGTTAACAGCAATGTAGGAAACAATACTAATATTACGATGCCAAAATTTAAATTTTTGCTACTCAAGGCCCTATTAGAAGCAATATGTGGACTAGTTTAGTTGATCTTTTTCTTTAACGGAGGCCTTTGAAAGTTTACTGCTCATAAAGTCACTTGTCTTCTGAATTTCTTTTATTTCTCAGCAAACAGTATGAAGGGTCACCAAACATGTAAGGCAGTGTTTATCCATAGATTATCAATGAACCATATAGAACTTCGAGAAAAGTGTAGAGGACAAATGAGAAGTTTGATATACCCGTGGAGGCAATCGATCTTGAGCACTCCAATATACCTGAAGTGCCTTTTCTAGCTCTTTCAAAGCCTTCCAGTTATCAGCTGCCCTGTGAAAAGAACGATAAAATGTGAACCATGACAATAATCAACTGAAACAGGGGAAACAAGAAAAACAGAAACAAAATTTAAGTTTTTTTTTTAAAAAAAAAAAAGAAAAGAAAAGAAAGAAAAGACATGAATTGCATCAACTTCTCCCATATCCCTAATTTTGTTCATAGTGCCCATATACGCATATACAGTCATTTAGACCTCCCTAGTTCTACATTATTCAAGTGTTACTTCCTTGATCAACATTTTGCTCCACATATAAAATACAAAGCAACATGTTACACCCGCTATCTTTCCATTAAACCAAAGAAAAATTGCCAACATAGATGAAGAGATGCACCAACCTATGCATATGCTTATTAATAAATAAATGTGTATGTATGCATGCATCTATGTGAATTGCACTAGCACAGATTCCCTTATCCAAATCCGTCACTCAGTACACAACAACTAAGGCTGCAGTTAATAAAGGCAAAAAAGATCATCCAGCCAATACAAGGATGCAATAAGAAAGTTTTATAGCAAAGGCTTGCAAGACAATCCTAGTCCTGCTTAATCACCTGTTGTATCTTTCAAAAACAAGAACAATGAGCGGGCTAGGATGAAAAGCGAAGCTCTCCCACTCCAGACAATTGATCTCCTTTACCCAGTTATCATCAACCTCTCCTTCCCAGTCAATCTCAAAACCATCTTCCCCCACAACATTCTTAATTGAGTGCTGCTCAAAATACTCCGACGCTCTAATCCCCCACCCCACATCCGCATCAAGTGGCCAACTTGCACTTTCCTCCTCAACCACCATCTTCTTCTTTCCTCTTCCACCACCACCACCACTGACACCATCCCCGTCTTCGTTATCATCTTCATCACTATCACTTTCAACCTTGTCATCCTCAACTCTGTCCTTCATTACCTTTTCGTTATTCTCAAACACCTCTGGGTTCTGCTCTCGGATTGATGTAAATGTCCGTTGAAGCGAGTCACGCACGAAATCTTCAACCGCAGCAGCTTCACTCCTGCGGCCACGCCTCGGCTTCCTTGGGATAGTCACTGGGTACGTCATAGACCCACCAGGATTCTCATCATTGTCATTCTGCGTAGCTTCAACTTCGGCTTTCAGGCGGCGGCGAGTTGTTTTCTTAGGTTTAGATTTGGGATTGTAATTTGAATCGAGTTCAGGGTCAGGTACCGTGTCCGACTTCCTTGCAACACAAGAAAGAGATGAAGTAGGCCTAGCAGTAGGATTCTGAAAAGAAAACGATTTAAAAGGTGGGAACGATTTGGGAATTGTAGAAGCGTGAAGGAACGACATTTTCTCAAATCCAGAACAGAGAAATCAGTCAGAGTTCAGAAATGACACTTGAAACCCAACAGAATGGCAAGAGAATTGTAGACTACAAGGAGAAAGTATAAGAACCCCAGGAATTTACCCGTAGATGGGATTGATTAGGGTTTAATTAAGGACGGGAAAGGCACAGAACTCGGACGAAATGACAATCAAGCTCGGCGTAGTTCCAGAATTCAGACCAATCCAAAATGGGGGATTTCGGGGGTAATAGAATTGGGCGGCAGGTCACCAGACCGGCCCAACCGCCCGGTCCGTTAGGTGGCAGGAATCAGCGATTCAGCAGACTACTGCGAGCGCCTAAAACTCATACTATAAATTAATTTAAAAACATTAACTCTAATTTATTTACCTCCACAGTTCTTTTACTCCTCCTCCAGATAAAATTAGAACGATAAATATATATATATATATATATATATATATAATAGCATAGCTCCGGTGCAAAAATCGCACGCGCAAGTTGAGAAATAATCTAAATTTTTTACTTAGAAAAATTTTACCTTTTATTTTTACACCATACATTATATATAATTTTTTAATTAAACGTATGATATATGAATAATGAGTAGAATAATTTCTTTAGTTTAACAATAATAAAATTAAAAAAATAAAAAAACTATAAATAAAAATAAAAAATAAATATGATGTAAACTACATAAACGATAAATAGAATAACTAAAAAAGGAAAACCATGCATGACCGTGTGTCTCTCGACGTGTAGAAGCACGGTCAGAGACCCAACGACAATTTGTTTTATGAGTAATGCTACATACAGTCGTGGAATGCGCAAACGCCGTGCAGTCGTTTTAAAAAAGAGTGGGGTCCACTATTAAAAAATTAATTTCTTTTCAGGTGGGTCCCTTATTTATTCACTTTTTTCAAAGCGACTGCACGGCGACTGCATGCTCACGACTGCAAGTATAATTTCTCTTGTTTTATTAATTGTATTTTTATGGATTTGATTATGGATTTAGTTGATCATATAAAGTCCTTTAGTTTAGATATAAGTTATCGTTTGGATAGTGAGTTGAGATAAGATAATTTAAATAAAATATTATTTTTTAATATTATTATTATTATTTAAAATTTTAAAAAAATTAAATTATTTATTAAATTTTATATAAAAATTAAAAAAAATTATAATTATAAAATAAGATAAGATAAAATATTTCTTATATCCAAACCAGACTTAAAAGTTGAAATTTGTCATATGCATTTTGGTTTGAAAGGCATGTGCACAATTGGTTGGATGGTATTAAGTGACGGGGATAGTGGAGGGTTGATTAATCTAGCTGCCCGTTTATAGGGGCTGCTAGCCCGAAGCTCCACCCCTGGCTAGATATCAAGGGGTGGATTGACCCCATGTCGTCCACCCATCATGCGGCTTGTGGCATTAGAGAGAGAGAGAGAGGAGGCTGGGATGACAGTGAGAGATCAACAACGAAATAGAGAGAGAAAGTAAGTGCAACGAGAGAGGGAGGGGGACGCGTTCAAAACAAATATAATACAAAACGACGTTGTTTTGGAGTTTCAAAATGACGTTACGTTGTTTTATTACAAATCTAATTTTTTAATATATATATAGTTTATCAGTGAATGGGGGCCTGCCACCCAGCCCAACCCAACCCTTCTCATTTAATAAATATAAGAAAGGGTGTCACCCATCCTAACAAGGGAGACAAAGTGACAAACACCTCAATATAACTATGATGTTTATCTCTCTTTTTCAATATGGAAAGAGTGATGCTAACATACATCTACATGTATAACATGCGCATAATATCAATAATGTAGTAAGAATGTATTAGTCAAATAAAAAAATCCAACTATAACTGTTTTGGACGTATTTCACCTCGACCGCTAACTTGTGATAAGAGAAGATGGTGACCCAATGTGTTTGATGCACATATGATGCTTAAATTAGAAATATATAAATATTAGTGGTGAAAAACGAACCATTCAATGTGGTTTTTGGACAAAATTGAAACTCAACCGAAATCGTAAAAATATGTAAATCTCAATTGAAACCGGCCGATGAAGAGAGAGAAAACCGTCGAGATCGGTCTTGACGTAAATCCAGTTGGTTTGTCGGTGTCTTCAGTGGCGACGGAGGTGGCCTTGAGTGCGATGACGCCGCGGTAAGAGACAAAGAACATCGTGCTGCATGCAATGATGTCGCAGTGAGAGACAGAGAACGCAACGCTATGTGCGATGACGCCTTGAGGATAAATGAGAACTTAGAAGCGAAATGAAGAAGGAAGGAAGAAGAAAACAAGTGTTTAAACCCTAGGGTGAAACGGCGCCGGTTGGCTTGCCGTTTCCTTTATATTTTTTTCAAACACTCAGTCCCAAAATGACGTCGTTTCACTTACTTAAGTGAAACGGCATCATTTCATATATGTATAATTTTTTTTAAAAAAATACATTTAAACTATCGGTTGGTTCAACGGTCCGGTCCAACCTCAAACAGGGACCAAACTAATGGACGTCGATTTTGACAAAAAACCACCGCCGGCCGATCAGTTCTACGCATGTTTCATGAGTTCCAAGCTCCGGTGGCCGGCCTAAGTTGGTCCCAGTCGATTTTACGAGTTCTTGTACAACCCTAATAAATATTGTCTTGCAATAAAGGATCAAAAAGTCACCTTAGAGTGCTAATGTTAGCTCTTTATATAGATGTAAATTATTATTGATAAGGATAGTTCAATCATTTTCCCAAATCTCGAAAATTTAATTATAGCATTCCCAGGATATTTGAAAAGGGAAAGGATTATTAGGGCTGTAAGATTATCGGTTTGGACTAAATCGGATCGATGCTTTTTTTCTTTTTTTGATAGGATACCTATGGTCTTATTGGTTGGTCTCAGGGTGTGTTTTTTCGAATTGGGCCGAGACCGACCAAATATATATATATATATATATATTTAAATATTTAAATATTTATATATATAATATATTATTTTATATAGTAGTTTATATAGTAGTTGTATAAATTAATTATGTGATTTTCATCTAAAGATCACCATTGACCATATGTACAATGAAATTATTTAATATTAATTAATCATATATAAAATGTTAAAGAGATTACTTAATTTTAATTTTATTAATTTTTTTGTATTAATTTTTCTGTCCAAAAAAGGAAAAAAAATTCATGGACCGAATGGATTGACTAGATTGATAGTTAACGGTCCAGTTCGGCAAAAATGATGGACCGAAAATTTCGGTCTGTGACCCCCTCCCCCCGAACTGGATTAGACAAACTGATTACACTCCTAAAGATTATCATAGCACAACTGAATATCTCGTTGTTTCCTTACGAGAAAATATCTTTAATTGACAATGGTTACCATGTTGATCTCCTTAAGTGGTGCGGTTTCGTGGTGGCATGTGTATGGTACACCCATGATCTTTCAATCCATCGGACTTCCCAAATGACTCTTATTCGATATCATTGGGTTCGTATGGTGAAGATAAATGAGCCTTTTGGCCCTCTTCAATAACCTTGAAATGATGTTGTGTATCACATATGTGGTGGTACAAATAGATATGTTTATAACAAGACCGCACTCCATTCCCCCACCCCACTTCTTCAAACTACTAGAGCTTATTGTTGCACTTCTCTATCATTTTTCTCACTAATTCACTCGCATTTAGTATTTTAGGCTTCTTTCTTGTATCATTTTTAACATCAATTGTCTCCAACCGCTAGCTCTTCAACTCTCCTTTGCTTTGTTGTTGGTTGTCCACTGATAAAAGAACCTTTGATTGCGTGCCCTTCTTGCAATTGTAAAACTCTTCTTTTTTTAATGTCGGAGAATCTCTCAAAGACAGAACCTTTGACTTACCATTGCAGAGTAAATTCTGATCTCGTCCACCGCACTCTCAAAAGTTTACTTATATAGAACTGGTTAAATCGCTGGCAAGAAATGTGGGCCCAAATGATTATTTGCACACATGATGTGTTAAACTTTAGACCTTGAAAAGAGTGACACTCCAAGATCAAGACCTTCACTAATTGGGTCAACCCCTTGGGTTCAACTTTAAAACTTGCTAGATATTATACCAACTTCGCAATCCCACATGCCACCATGTATCTTCCTTGTCTTTAACTTTCTCTTTAATTTTTTTTTTTTCGAGTGTTCTAGGATGATTGCTGAGCTCCACGTCCATTCTTTTGTTTCTTGATTTCTTTTTTTTTTCTTTTTTAAATCCATCTCTTATTAGAAAAATATCTTCAATGCTGATCTTTGGGAGTCTCAAAAAACATATTACTATAACTCTCAACGGAGAGGCTTTCCTATATTTTCCCCTAAACAAATTAATCGGTGCATAACGCAAAGATACATTTAAAGGCTTAGGATGAGGCCGAAATTGAGATGAGAATGCTGTTGGAGCAAAATGAGCTGCAAAAGAAGAAACTAGAGAGACCTTCAAGGCATATTATAATATTATTTTTTTTAAGATAATATTCGTCTCGATCAATAGTACTATGCGCATGAATTATCAACGAATTTACTTATAAAATATAATAAAATAAAAAACAAATTTATTTATCTAATTACATTATGCACGGATAACGGAATTTTAAGGAAGTCGCACTGAAATTTCTTTCTTTGGTGGGTCACAACAAGGCCGCTCCCCACGCTCGCGCGAGTCAACTTCTGTCTTTTCTGCTGGGACAGACATTGCCATGTAATCTTACTAGGGTCAAGCAAGACTCTTTTAGAGCATCTTCATTTACTTAACTAAATAAAGAGATTAGTTAAAATTTAAATAATTTGTATAAAAAAGACTCTATATTGAATTTATCATTTTTAAAATAATTTAAATTTTTATTACAGTGATTAGTCAAATATAGAGAATCACAATTGGTTCACCAAACATTAAAATAATAATTTCGCACTCCAATTAAATTTAATCTCAATTTTTTTAGTAGCATTAAATGACATTTAAAAATATGATTTTTTTAATATTAATTTAATTAGAATATAATTATTATTAATATTAAATTGGTAGAATTATAAAATGTGATACAAATAAATTAAATAAAAAAATTATTAATTTAATAATATTTTATTATTATATAGAGAGTGAATGGCTAATCTAATGTGAAGATTGAATTTAAATGGAATAGGCAAATGTAAAAAAGTGTGATATTAGTTAAATTTTGAAGATAAATTTAACCAATCTAATAAGAATGCTCTTAGGCAGATTTGGTGGTGGGATGAGATATAAAATTTTTATTTTATTATAAAAAATTTTTAAATTTTTATATAAAATATAATAAATAATTTAATTTTTTAAAATTTTAAAATAATAATATTATTAAAATATAATATTTTAAATACTAAAATAAAATATTAATATTTTATTGTTCCACATATTCTTCTTCCTTCTCTTCTTCTTCAGTCCCCTTCTCTCCATTTCATCTAATCAGAGCCTTTCTGGTATCTAATTGTTGCATATTATTCTTCTTTTTTCTATCTTGTTTTGATCGTCTTCTACCGGGTGCGGGAGTTTCTGCACTAGGTGGTCCAGTGTCGTGTCTGTGTTATAACAAGCACCTTTATAAGACCCGTTCCAGCCGTGGTAGGCGTCTAGGGCATACTAGGTGGACCGTGTATAACCAGCCAAGGTATAGTTCGCAGCCTCTTTGAGATGCAACCTTCCCTGTAGATTAGGATCAAAATCAGTTAGGATGAGGAGGAGTAATTCCTCAATTAGTTCCAGGACGACTTTGCCTCCTGATATTGTGAATGAAGAGGATTGCTCTTTTGGAGAAGAGCTATCTCCTGATCTAGGATCATGGAAGATCCCAGACATCAAACCCACTGATATTTACAAAACCACTTGGTTTAAAAATACTTTTTTAAATACTTTGAATGTTCGAACAGTCGAACAAACCTATAGTATATCTAAGTCCCAAGAAAAATGTTATCTCCTTAACAAGGAAGATATTAAAAAATACAGAAATGAGGGATTTAAGTATATTCATATAGGTTCTGTGCAAATTGCTGCTAAGCCTTTAACAAGGCTAGGCATCAATGCTTCTGTTCTTTTTTGTTTAAGAGATGGCAGATTCCTCGGGTTTGAGGATAGCATTCTCGGAATGGTCCAATCTTCTTTATCAGAAGGACCAGTCCACTTTGATTGTTTTCCAAATATTACACTCGCTTTAACTGATGAACATATTTTAAAATGTTTGATTCTAAATATTTTAACTTCTGGATATCATATGATTGAAGGAAGTAAACCTCTTGCTTTAATTTTCAGGGTTTATTATCGTCTTTTAAAAACAAATTTAGACCCAAAAGCCATTGCAAAACCTTCTGGAAAGCATACTCTCCTGATCCAGAGTAGCTCTTCAGATGTAGATATTAAAATTCCAAAAAGGATTTATTGGGATGATATTTCTCTTCCTAATGAATGGATTTTGGAACAAGAAATGCCTATGCCTCCTAAAAATATTGCTACGGGTGCTGATGTTGACATCATCAAGCAATATTTCAACGGAGATGTTAAAATTTCTTTTGATAAATCTGAGACCTCCAGTAGTAGAAGAAGGAATTCTTTTGCTGGTTCCAGATCTAGTTTTGTTGGCCCTGTTCAGAACAATCCAAGAAAGGATATTAATTTCCATCAATTTCTTGAGGATTCAGTAAGAACAGCCCAACCTGCTAAACCTGTTTTAAAAATGAAAGGAGTTTCTACCTCCTCTCAAGTTACTTCTGCTTTTTATTCTGCAAAAGGAGAAACTGATTCTTCACAAAATCAGAACATAAATGAAGAAGCCGACAAAGAAGATACGTCTTCTATGTCTCCAACTGCTTCAGATATGCAAGCCCCTGTTGCACCTGTTTTCCCCGTTCATCACAGTTTAAATGTTTTGAACAAATCTTTTGAAATTGATTTACCTGCTTTATTAAAAGATTTCGCTTCTTCTGAAAACAAACAAAGGCGAAAAGCCTATGTTGCAAAATTTTCAGATTTAGAAAAATAACGTGTCAAACGCAAATGGAAAGAAGAGATGAATAGGCTTCAACAGCATATTTCTCTCCTAGATTTTGCAGAAAATACTTATGTTTCAAAAAACACGTTGAATGTTGTTAAAAATGAATTTGTCAAAGAAGAAGGCAGAACTGTGATTCAATCCAGTCACCCTCCTTTGGAGACTGTTGTTATTCCTTTTAAAGGTTCGGAAGTAATTGCTTCTCCTTTCAAACTATCTGATACTATTGTTTCAAAGGATCCGGAAAAGGACAAGATTCTTAAAGAAACAAAAAAGATTATTTCTCAAAATAATTTCGCGAATCTTGCTCTTCAAACGATCGGGGAACAATTGGATCGGATTGAGGAAAAGGTGGAAAAACCTGTTTTTACCACTCCTCCTATTTTTAGAAATGATCATCCTTTAGTCTTCCCTAAAGATCAGCCAAAGAAAAAGATTGAAAAACCTTTGATTAGTTTACCCAAAGATAGGCCAAAAATCGATTTTAAAAATCCTCAGGCCAGAACTTTGGATAAAATTGATCAATTACTTACTGATCTAAAGAAAGAACAACCTTCTACCAGTACTCTTAATAGTAATGGTGATGGATTTATTCTTGAAGAAACTTCAGAAGAATCTTCTAACGAAGAATCCTCTGAAGATAAGGATATTGATCTTATTGAAAAGAATTTTCAAAACCTGGAAATTGCCAGATTCACTTCAAAAGGACCCAAACCTATGAGTCTGACGAAGAATTGGTATTCCAGACCTACACCTCCTGATTTACAGTTTGAAGAAAAAGTTTTTCAAAACCAATCTTCTTACTCTGCTGACAAAGTTTACGAGTGGAATATTGATGGATTCTCTGAACAAGAAATCATCAATACCATGAGTAAAATGTCAATGGTTGCTAATGCTTATATCAACAATAACATTAGACAACCAGATATCATTATTATTTTAACTCAAGGTTTTACCGGAGTTTTAAGGAACTGGTGGGATAAGTATCTAACCAGTGATGCTAGGGAATCCATCCAACATGCAGTAAAATGCAATAAGGAATGATTACCTATTTTCGATGAATCTGTTGGGACTGCACATCCTGATAGCATCAACACTTTGATTTTTACTATTTTAAAACATTTTATTGGAACACCATCTAATGTAACTAGTCGTGTGAGCGACCAGTTAAATAATCTCAGATGTCATCAGATGTCAGATTATAGATGGTATCAAGATGTTATTATTTCTCGAGTAATGCTTCGTGACGACAGTCAAAAGCCTTACTGGAAGGAGAAATTTATAGATGGATTACCTCGTTTGTTTGCCTACAAAGTCAAAGAAGAACTTACTGGTACTGATGGATTACTTAACTACGAAGAATACACCTATGGTGACATCTTCAGTGTTGTTAAGAAACTTGGTATTAGTATGTGCCATGATCAAAGAATGCTTCGAGAACAGATGAGAAATAGTAAGAAGGCCAAATACGAAATGGGCACCTTCTGTGAACAATTCGGTCTTCCTAGTATTGCTCCATCTAAAAGAAAGCATAAACTTGTTAAACCTCATGGTGGTTTCAGGAGAAAACCCCGTGATGAATTTTATAAGAAATCTTATAAAAAACCATTTTCCAAATCCTTTCCAAAGAAAAGAAATTTTAAAAATTCCAAAGATGATTCTTCTGGAAAATGTTATTTATGTGGCAAGACAGGACATTTTGCTAATAAATGTCCCAAGAAAGCCAAAGCTTTTAAAAAGAAGCTTAGCCAGATGGATATTAAACCCAATGATAGAGAAGAACTGTTTCGACTCCTAGAAACAGATTCGTCTTCATCATCGGAGATTCTTGAGTACAGCTCTAGTGATTCAGAATATCACTCTGAAGCTAGTACTCCTGATCCCTCTGACTTAAAGCTGGGTTGCAATTGTAATTCTGCTTGTTGTAAGCCCCCTAGTAAGACAATCAATGTCTTAACTAAGGAGGAAGAAGAACAGAACCTTTTGCTAACCTTGATTTCCCAAATTACTGACCCTGAGCTTAAAGAAGAATACCTTCTAAAGCTAAAGAAGTCTATGCTCCGAAAGGATCCTAAACCTTCTATTCAAAGGGTTAATTTTCAAGAAACCTTGGAAAGATTTTCAAAGAAAAAATCCAAGAGTATTTCTATTTCTGATTTACAATTTGAAATAAATTCTGTCAAAAAAGAAATCCAAGATCTCAAGTCTGAAGTAAACAACCTCAAATCTGAGAACGAAGTTTTAAGACAAGAATTTTTATTAATCAAGATTGACAAACAACTTGATCATGATATCCCTTCTGATAATGAGCAAACTGAGGCTGGTTCTAGTCAACAGGGCTCCCCTACTGACAACCAGATTTGTTTAATTCGTCATACTATTCCTCCTAAATGGTTTTCACGAGTTAATATTATTGTTGCTCATGATTTTCAATTCTCTGTTGTTGCTATGATTGATTCCGGATCAGACTTGAATTGCATTCAAGTAGGACTCATTCCTAGTAAGTATTTTGAAAAATCTACTGAAAGATTATTCTCGGCAAATGGTTCAAAGATGACCATTAATTATGAGCTCAATAATGCTCATGTTTGCCAAAATAACATTTGTTTTCGGATTCCCTCTGTTTTAGTCAAAAACATGTCTGACAAAGTGATTTTGGGAATCCCTTTTATCTCTTCTTTATACCCTTTCATGACTGAAAAAGATGGTATCACTACCGACCCTTTTGGTCAGAAAGTAAAGTTTCACTTTGCTTCCCGTTTTGAAATTGATTCGGATAAAAGTAAGAAATCTTTGTTCTTAGCAAAACAAAAACATCTGAATTTCCTCCAGCAGGAAATTAGGTACAAAAAGATTTCTGAACAGCTATCCAATTCTATTTTAATTTCAAAAATTGATACTTTCAACAAACGTTTAATTACAGATGTTTGTTCTGATTTACCCAATGCTTTCTGGTATAGGAAGAAACACATAGTTTCCCTCCCATACATTAAAGGGTTTAATGAAGCCAATATTCCAACAAAAGCCAATTTTATTCAGATGAATAGCAAAACGCTGGAATACTGCCAAAAGGAGATAAATGATCTTCGTAATAAAGGCATTATCAGGAATAGCAAGTCACCTTGGTCATGTCCTGCTTTTTATGTCCAGAAAAATGCCGAACTAGAAAGAGGTACCCCTCGTCTTGTTATTAATTACAAACCCTTGAACAAAGTCTTAGAGTGGATTAGATACCCTATTCCCAATAAACAAGACTTAATTCATAGGTTGAGCGATGCTGTAGTCTTCTCCAAATTTGACCTTAAGTCCGGTTTTTGGCAAATCCAAATAGCCGAGTCAGATAGGTATAAGACTGCTTTTGTTACCCCTTTCGGTCATTTCGAATGGAACGTCATGCCTTTTGGTTTAAAAAACGCTCCTTCTGAATTCCAAAATATTATGAATGATATTTTCAATTCATTCTCTACTTTCACCATTGTCTATATTGACGATGTTCTTGTTTTTTCCAAATCTATTGATGAACACTGGAAACATTTGCAAGCGTTTCTTGATATCATTAGATTCAATGGTCTTGTTGTCTCGGCAACAAAAATTAAATTGTTTCAGACCAAGATTAGATTCCTTGGTTATGACATCTCTGAAGGCAAAATCAGGCCAATCCAAAGAGCTATCGAATTTGCTGACAAATTCCCTGATGTCATCCTTGATAAAAATCAATTGCAGAGATTCTTAGGATCTCTCAATTATGTTGCTGATTTCTACAAGGATATGAGGAAACAATGTCGTCCTTTGTTCAAACGACTCCTTTCCAATCCTCCTCCTTGGACAGAAATTCATACTAATTTAGTAAGGAAAATTAAGGCACATGTCAAAACTCTTCCGTGCCTTGGTATCCCTACTTCCGATTCTTTCAAAATTGTGCAAACCGATGCCTCCGACATTGGTTATGGGGGCATTCTGAAACAATGTGTTTCACCAGGTTCATCTGAACAAATTGTTCGCTTCCATTCTGGAACCTGGAATCCTGCACAAGAAAATTATAGTACTATTAAAAAAGAAATTTTGGCTATAGTACTATGTATTTCCAAATTCCAATCTGACCTTTTAAATCAAAAGTTTCTGGTCAGAATTGACTGCATGTCTGCAAAATCTGTTTTAGAAAAAGATGTTAAAAACATTGCATCAAAACATATTTTTGCACGATGGCAAGGTATTTTAAGTATTTTTGATTTTGATATTGAATATATCAAAGGCACAAAAAATTTTATCCCTGACTTTCTCACCCGTGAATTTTTGCAGAAACCTCACCATGGCCAGCAAAAAGAAACCCCGAGAGAGAGAAAAAAAGGTGAATCCACCACCACCAATGCCCAGTATAAACCTCATCAAGAATGAGACTGGATCTGCTTCCACCAGTGCTGCCTCCACAGCACTTGATATTGCCAACAGATTCCAACCACTTGGCAAACCAATTCAACCACAGACCTTCTCGTCTGCGGTAATTACTTCTTTTGACCCATATGCGAAAGCAATTGAGTCAAAACCTATTCCTATTACTCCTCAATTTTTCCTCCCAAAAGGAAAAGCTGAGTTCTTGAAAAAGAATTTTGTTTCTTATCTGTTTCATATCGAGCCCAACAGCACGATATTTACAGATCCCTTCAAAATTTCCTCTTCATATTTTCCTCCTCTTTTTCACTGGATCCCTGAAGATTTCTCAAAAAATCTCCAGTTTTATTCCAGTATTTTAATACAAACAAATTCGTTGGTTATCAAACCCATTCCTGACAAGTTTGATCCCAACAAATTAATTTACCACAGTGCCTATATTCACAAAGTCATCACTCAGGCAGAATGGGGATCTTCCCCCTATTCTACCAAAAAACTTGACTTAATAGACACTGCTTTCTCTTATTTTGACTACATTGATGCTTGGAAGCGCTTCATGTTCTTCCAAACTCCTGCTATGGACCATTCCTGGTTCTTTTGTTTTGACAAGAAATTCAAAGGACATCTCCCACTTTGGTTCATCCAATGGTGGAACCAATATGGATATGCTCCTGAAATACTTCCTGATGAGCTCTTCAAAGCTTATCAACAATTTTCAAAAGTCGTTGGTCCAACCCTGGATCAACACTCCAGAAAATTTCACCATACTTTACTTTTCTGTAAAAAATACCACTTCCCGTGGATTTTAAAATGGAATTATGAAAGAAATGGTGATGTTATGACACGAGTTTATTTCACAAAATGGTGGGATAAATTTACGTATGTCCAAAAAATTGTTGATTTCCTGATCAGAGATTTTCCCCAGTCTGCTCCAAATTTGCAGAATATTACGGAATTTCCACAGATCATGACTGCCCCATCCAAAGGACCTGAATACCCACTATTACTTCAGGCCCCTACTCCTCCACCAAAGTCCGAGGGGGGGAAGGATAAGGACAAGGATAGTTCTTCCAGCAAATCCTCCAAGTCCAAGAAGAAAACAGATTCACTCTTCGACAGACTTAATAAAAAGGATTTAATCAACATTTTAAAAGAAGAATTATCAAAGTCTCAAAGCAAGTCTGAAAATGACTCAGACACAGCATCAGAGGCTTCATACAGCAATTTCTTCGGTAATTCCGGATTTGTCGGAATAGACACAGATGAAGAATAAATGCTACCTACTTTCGGCAGAAGGTACCACCTCTGTCAACTACTACTTGAGTTCAAAGAGGACCGGATCCACCAGTCCCCTTTATGCTTTATCGTTTTGTGCCAAAAAGCAGCTTCAGCCGCCAGACACAATGATGACACCCGTGGTTAAATAGTAATAACACTGTTCACCCACGGATTTACTTTCTGCTTTTATTTTCCCGTGCTTCAACAGTAAAATGACAACTGTGAGTCACGGATCCCATGTAAATAGGAACTCCTTCATCTATAAAAGGAGAACCTTGTTTCATTTCAAGGCAGAGACAGTTTAGCGAAAACCCTTATTGTAAGCTATCTATCCATCTCTGCTTATTTTCACCTATTTCTCAAGAGCAAAGATCCTTTAGTGATCACTCTACCCATTCCCATAAACTTTGTAATCTTTGTTAAAGTTTATGAATATGTTTATTATATTATTTGTTCCATTATTTCGCATTGCATCCATGCATATGGTCGGTTCAACCGCCTGCCTTTAATTGTGCATATTTATTTGCTTTGCTTTATTGTTCCACATATTCTTCTTCCTTCTCTTCTTCTTCAGTCCCCTTCTCTCCATTTCCGCTGTCTAAATAAAATGAGATTAGATGAAATAATTGAGATGTAATAAAAGTTAAAAATTGAATAAAATATTTTTTTATTTTAAAATTTAAAAGAATTAAATTATTTTTTGTATTTTATTTAAAATTTTGAAACAATTATAATAATTAAATGAGATGAGACAAAATCAGATGAGATGAGAGATCTAAGTTAATAGAAAACTTTACTTAAATTTATAATCCAGAAAAAATGCATTAATACAACCAATAGCCTTACTCTAAACGGTATCTTTTAACGTCTGTGCACAATACATCATCGACATTATTGACATAATAAAATTTTTAAAAATTTACATTTTACAATTTTTTGATCGGACATGTAGAAGTGTAGAGGTGCGTCTTTGAAACTAATGTACAAATACATTTTTTATTAAGGAAATCAGACGTAATGCTATCACAATTAAAAAATTAGTTCAATTGAAGATTTGGTAAATTAATATGGTTATCGTTAAAAAAAATATTAAGGAATCAAGAAAAAGATGAATAAATTGTCAGAAAAATATTTTAGTCATGAATAAATTACACTAAAATAATCTAATAAATTAGTGTGACTTTATATGATTTATCAGATTATAAAATTATTTTTATTATAAAATTAATATAATAAATTATATAAAATTACGTTAATTTATGACGTTACTTTTATATAATTTTTTTATTACTATAACTGTTATTATTATACAGGGCTTTCTATAGATCAAATCCAACCTATTCCCTTTTATCAAGTCTATGAATAAGTTAATATATATTTGCATAATTGTTTTTATATAAAAAACAACTATTATTATATTGTTTCGTGAAGTAGAGTGATTTGACCTGACAAATAATATTTCTATGTGAATGATTGACTTGGTTTGGTTATCAGGATGGCATGTAATCCATCTCATATTATTATTATAAATTTTTAAAATTTATATATAAAATATAATAAATAATTTAATTTTTTAAATTTTAAAATAAAAATTATATTAAAAAATTATATTATAATAATATTTTATTTAACTTTTATATCATTTTATCTGATCTCATATATATAACTAAATGAGACAATCAATAATTAGTTTGATATAAGATGAAATTATTTTAACAATCAAACATAGTTGAAAAGTATATAAAAATAGTGCTAGGTAGCAGAGCCCCGCACCTTGCTGCCCCACCACCATTCCCCCCACCCTGCATTTCTCTCGTCCCGTACTTATATATTTTATTATATAAATATATATACTATACATATTTATAAATATTTATTATTTGTAGTTTTGTATTATATATAAATATAGTAATATGTATTAAGTATAATTTTTACTTAATATTTTATATAAGTTGTAATGTAGTAAGATGATCATTTTATAAAGAGTCGTGCTATACAGAAGTCTCGCATTATGCAAACCACTTAAAAACATATTTATAAGTAGTGTGCAGAGTGTGTGCCTTATGTTTAGGATTTTTCTTTTATAAATTGTCAAAGCAATACAAAAGTCTCAAATTGCTTAAGTGTGAGACTTATATTATAAATGAAATTTATAAAAATGGTCACCTTATTACATTACAATTTACATAGAATATGTACTAACAAATTTAAAAATTAAAAATTATAGTCATATTTACAAATACAAATTTATAATTTAAGTCTAAAAATATGTTTTTGATGATTTTTAAATTTATAAATAATTTTTAAATCTAATAAATATAATCTATTATTAAAGTAGGCAGATGAGAGAGTGAAAATCCCACCACCAGCGGGGCAAGCCGGCAAGGGGTTACCCCGCACCCCTAAATAGTGCTTGATCAGGATGGACTCACCTTGAATAATATCTACACCTTTTACAAGAGGGTAGAATATATCCAGGCATGTCTACTTAGAACCTATGTTGACTTTTGAGAATTGGGAGCATACAGTGGATTATCTCAAAAATTAATTATTCTCATTTCCATTAAGATTGAATTATTTTATGAAAAAAAACACTCTGCTTTGTATTTTGTGTTCTATTATATCTTGAGATATATTTTTTTTTAACATTTTATCATCTTGCTTAAAAGTCAACAATTCCAAATATTTTCCTCATTTATCAATTCAACATTTGAAAGGTTGATTTAGGGCAATGGATATGATGACTTTATGAACTACACAACATATATTTAATTGAGAAATAATACTTACAGTCGTGAGTGTGTAAGCGCCGTGCAGTTGTTTTGAAAAAAATAAATAAATATGAGACCCACATGAAAAGAAATTAATTTTTTAATAGTGGATCTCATTCTTTTTCAAATCGACTGCACAGCATTTACGCATTTCAAGACTGTATGTAGCATTGCTCTTTAAAGGAGGCGATACAAAATTTACTAAAGCCATGGGTCCTGTTTGGATGGAGAGAAAAGCTTAGATTCTTTAGAACACTCTCGTTAGATTAGACATCTTATCTCAAAATCCAAAAATTGCCTAATAGAGCATCAAAATATGTTAATGTGTATGAAGGCAACCATGTGACCATATGACTGTCCGAATGTGCATGGAGGCAACCATATGACCGTTTTGGGCTATGCTGAATAGCCTGAATGTGTTTGAAAGGTGCATGGAGGCAACTAGGTAATTTTGTTTGAAACGTACTGAATAAGATGATTTGGATCAAATGTAAATTAAAAAATATATATATTAAATTAATTATATTTTATTATTATATAGAGAGTAGATGACTAATCTATTGAAAAAAATATATATTTTAGTTGGAATAGACAAAAGACAAAAGATACGATATTAGCCAAAATTTGACTTTACCATAGTCTATACTAAGGAGGATCCTCTTTAAAAAGCTTAACGGTTTTGCTTTTAAGAAAAGTCTTCTTATAAGCGTGTTGTGCATTAAATCGCATATCTATTTAATGAAACGGTGCGAATTTAATACAGAAATAATTTTCACGAGACATGAAACCTTTGTTTCTCTTAAAATTTTTATTTTATTTTTAATAAAAAATTTATGTCAATATCGATAAATTTAATTAAATATATCACATCAAATATACGTAATTAAAGGTGATAAAATATGAGATAGAATATTAAAATTAATTTGGGTAGAATTTTAGGACATGTGCGCAGGGCCCGCCCATCTCGCACCCCCATAGAATTAGTGGTGCTTGTCCCTGTCCTGAAGTGACTGAGGGATCCTAAAGTCTGATCAAAATTAATTAAAGAAAAAGCGAAACCTAACCACCTCTATTTCTAACTAATAGGAAGGTACTCGTACGTTGTCCTAGCTAGCTAGCTAGCTCGCTCATTAACACACAATATTATTAAATCAAACAAATTTAAAGCTAAGCCTGACTAAGAGCATTCGCAATCGTTCAACTGTAAATTTGGACTAAAATATGAGGTTTTGATTAAAATTAAAATTTTTGAAGAGGTTAATTTATATTGGATTAATTATTTTAAAATTAAAATAATAATATTATATTATATATTTTAATAATTTTTTATATTTTATAAATATACTCTATATATTAATTAATAATTTAATTTTTACTGTCTAAACAAATTATTTAACATAAATAATAAAGGAAGAAGAAACGAAGAGAAGATGAATACTTTTTAATAAAATATTTTTTAGTTGATGAATAATAATTTACTTAATATGACTTTGGTTTTCCAATTACAGTAATTTATAACTTGACTTGAAGTGATTTTGATAGTCTAATGCAACTAATTTTGAGAAAATTTAGTTAAAATTTAGACTTGACTGATATTTAGCTAATCTAATGCCAGTGCTCTAAGAGGAGTACTTGCCCTTGACCATTACCACACATGACTTTATTCTTCTTTTAACATAATTAGATCCCATGATTTTACTCAAATGTTGTTTTTTTTATTTAACATTTCTTAAGAATATACAACAAGACCAAAAGTTTTGAAGGCAAGAGTTACTTTTCTCTTGACATTTAGGAATATATTATATCGTGGACATGATATTTCTCAATAAAAAAATACAGACAAAGAAATTAAGGGAAATGTTACATTTTAGATTACTGTTTTTATTCTTATTTTACTATGATGAGGTGTTATTGTATTAGTTTTTTAATTTCATTTTGTAAATATAAAAAATGATTCATGAGGGATAGAAAGTACTATATTTATAAAGCAGGATGGAAGTGAAATAAGAGTATGATATATAATATTATTTAGAATAGTAATATTATTTATCATCTTAATTTTTATCATTTTCTCATCATCTCATGATGTGATATTAGATTCACATACATCCATAAAGAGCTAAATAAATAAAAGGAATCTAAAACTTGTATGGCTGGTAGTTGTCTGGCCGGGTGGGTATCTGGTGGTAACTTATTGGTAACCACCTAACATCCTTACAACTTGTTTGGATGCCGAGAAAAAAAAAAATCAGTAACTTGTTCGGCTGGCATGCCATTTTAAAAGGAAACTTAAAAAAAATAAAAAATAAAAAGGGAGATTCCGAGTTAAGCAGAAAGGAGGGCTTTGTTGTCAATTCGTCGATTCGATGTCTTATTGGTACTCCTGTAAATTCGTTGATATCATAAGGGTAAATGGCTAACACATCTCCTATAAATAGAGTGCCCCCTTTTGCTCCACTATTTCGTTTATTTTTGGGGTTCCATCTCTCTCTCTCGTCACTCTACTCTCTAGCTGTCTCCTTCTCTGCCTTATTTGTTTATTTTTCTATTTTTAATTCACCTGATAATTTTGAGGTGAGTTTACCCTTTTAGCCTTGTTTTGAACCTTGGTGCTGACGGGGCATGCACCCAAAACGACGCCATGAGTACCAAAACGATGCGACTTCCTCCGCGTCGCGTTTTGACGCCCAATATTGTCATTGATAAGAAACGCAAAGAGAGGGATGGACTCGGGTTGGGCGCCCTCGAACCCTCGTCGAAGCGGTCGACGTCGAAACCAGCCGGATGTGTCGATCCGATCCCGTCTAACCGACTTCTGGCCGGGTATCTTGCCCACGAGTTTCTCACCAGAGGTACGCTGCTCGGTCGACCGTGGGATCCGGCCCAAAAGGAGGCGATTCCGGTGTCGGGGAGAGGGAAGCAGAGGGATGACGGTGGAGCGGAGCCGAGAGGTGGAGCGGAGCGACGACGAGGACGACGACAGGTGGAAGATCACCAAAGGTACGTGGAATTAGCGAATTTACTAAAAACGGGTGGGGCCCACGTGCCGGGCATTGTGAACCCCACCCAGCTCGCTTGCTTCTTACAGTTACAGTTGTAGTTCATGCCCATTTGCTTCGTTTATTTTCTTCTTTTCAAGGCTTGTATTTTCTTTTATTATTATTAATATTATTATTGTAAATTTGTAATTGTATCTTTTGAATCTCTGTCCTCGCTTTGTTTTTTGTAGCCTTTAATATTGCACGCGTTCATATATACGAATCTGATATCTGCATCATCATGCATGCACACTCCATATGATCAGAATTTCCAATTTAATTTTAAGATGCATGCATGCGCGCATGTTCTACCAAATATATATTTTATAACGCTAACTATATATAGAGACGATGTTTTATGGGATGAGGTAGCAGCTAGGCCGGATAGCATGCATGCATTCATGGGTTGCTGCTATATACAAGAGTAAATTATTAATTAACATGCATTCATGAATCTTAGTCCCATATATAATACAGTATCGATATAATATTATCTCCACTGGTTTACCATTTCGTACGAGATTTTTTGAGCGGTTCCTCCCTCGCGATCTCATGCATATAATATGCATGCGGTTTTATCAGCACGCGGGTAATTAAATACTCGACAGATTCTGATGTCAAATCCCGGAATATATATTGCTCTGGCCATGCATGCAGCTAGCCTTCTTAAATATATATAAGAAACATGTATATATATATATATAAATTATATATATATGCAGTATGCTGGATATTAAATATTTTATTCTATTTAAATTAAGAGAAATGATACTTGTAATATAAGTCTATAAGCGTTGCACAATCATTTTAAAAAAATTTAATAAATATGAGACTCATATAAAAAAAAAAAATTTTTAATAATAAATTTAATTCTTTTTTAAAATAACTGCACGGTACTTCATTCTAACCATGCCTACATTTTGTTTATGCATATTTCAGAAAGGAGCTAGGCAATTAGTCTTGCGTACGTATGATATATATTCTTCTTTTCACAAAAGTATATTGTACCATTCATGTTAAGATAATGACGATATGCACCTAGCTTGCGTGTCCGGTGAGTATGAATAGAAAGGGTGTCGACATGGTGTACGTGCGACGTTGTATAATATTAATGAAGTTTATGATCAACGTGCATGAAAAGAGTTGAACACGACTTTAGAAAGCATATATATATATATATATATTTATATATACGTACTGGTAGAGATCATGTGGTCACCGATCGAGTACGTAGTACCATTCTTGATAATTGACATGCATGAATATTGATCGACACTCAACAGCTAGCTCCTTAATTTTCACGTGAATATTAGTGTACGTACGTACGTGTGAATAATGAAGCTAGAATACATATACATAAACGTACGTACATGAAAAGTGTCGAACACGATTTTGGAAAGTGTATACGGCCGACTCATGATCATACATATTATACGTGATATAGAGAGAGAGATCACGTGATCGATGACTGTTCTTGATATTTCTCAGAAATCGATCGTGAACAGTGTACGTACGTACGTATAGATCATGTGTATATAGCAGTAGTAGTACTAGTGTACGTACGTACATACTGTATGTATGTAGGAAAAATGTATCATATATTATCCATGCATTAATTGCGAGAATTAATGGGTGTCTGGAAAACTACATCGCGAGGATCTTATGGGTAACTTGGTCTCGTATATTTTCACAGATAAAATAAAATAAATTTAGATAAAAGTTAAAAATTAAATAAAATATTATTAGAATATATTTTTTAATATTATTTTTATTTTAAAATTTAAAAAAGTTAAACTGTTTATTTTATTTTATGTAAAAATTAAAAAAAATTATAATAATTAAATAAAATAACATAAAAAATTTTGTAAAAATGAACGAGACGAAGAAGAGCGCGACCTCTTCTTTATGTTAATCAAGGGAAAAAGAAGAAGAAATTAGCAGAAAAACGAACCGGCCGGCCCATTTCTTGCTAACTAAAGAAAATACAGAAATGAAAACCCAACTAAGCACATATATATTATAATACGTACCCAACTGTATGTATAGTCTGTATAATGTTTTAAAAGTCGTGATCAAAATATTCAAGGCTAAAGATTCTTGTTATCTACTTGAATAAATTATCAAACATCTAGAAAGGCAGTGAACCATCTGTTTTTTTTTTAAAGAAGTTAGTGGTCCAGATGCGGGCAGCAATATGATCTTCTGCTGATCAAGTAGTCCTACTACTGGTTCTGAGCATTGATTCATCAGATTTCGACATGTGATTTGCATGAAATACATGCTAAACCAAGAAAAAGAAAACGAAAGAGGGCCATGCATTATTTAGCGGCCAGAGTCATTGAATGGTTGTGAATGAAGTTGTTCGATCGGTGATTTTGAACTTAGGGTACCACATGCATATGCATGCATGCCACATCGCTACCAAACCAATCAAGCAGCTTTCACCTAACAATCTTTATTTAGAACCTTTATATAAACTAACTCTGTAAAAAAATTAAGCTAGCTATAGATTTTCTATATATATATATATAGATGGTCCTACATTAATGTGCTAGGTTAGGCGCCTAGTACTGTGGGGGTGCTACATGAGTATTCACTGAGTCACTGTACGTGTCTGTCTTTTTGGGTATAACGGATTTTCTATTCTTTATAAAATTCTAATAATTATTATCTGGCTTTCTATGTTCTCATGGAAAATAATAAAAGTGATGAATATATGGACATGATGATGATGATAAGGAGGAGCGCCTAGTTCAGTCGAAGCATGCAGCAGCCAGCTGAAATCAATCTCCTAAATTTGAAAGCAAGCCTCAAGTAATAAGAGAGAGCAACAAATATTTTTAGAATTAAGATCATATATATTGATCCGTCTTAAAAATCCCTCGTCATCATCTCACTAGCTGGCTGCATGCACTAGCTATGGCTATCTACCTCGATCGAGCGAGCTTGGACGCTCAATTAATTTGCCATTCATATTTGGTATGATCTCGGATTAAAAGCCAACCGGCCTTGTGCCAGTATATGATGTCGACATTCTTTGGAATTGGACCCATCAGAATTATCACCTCCTTAATTTGGAACCACCCATCAGAATTATCACCTCCTTAATTTGGAACCACCCATCAGAATTATCACCTCCTTAATACCAGTACGATAATAGTCATTACACTAAAAAGAAAAAAAAATATTTAAAATAGATTATTTACGATAAAAACAATTATTTATGATAAAAATAATTATTTTTACTGAAAATAATTAGTAACAAATAAGCAGTTTTCTTATAGTACTGACGAAGTTATTTGAATTTTTTTATGTATTTTTTTTATCATCTTAAATATTAAAAAAAAATCATAATATTAAAAAATATTTATTTAATTATTAAATTAAAAAAAAAAAAGACTATTGGAGCACGAGATCCAAAACATTTTCCTAATATATATGGTATTGTTATGAACCATATGATGGCTAGGACCACACAATGCTAACGGTAACAGCGCATACATACACATGGCCACGTTTAAGGCACTCTAACATCAAAATAAAGGAATCATTGCATATATTGAAGAGAATATCTTTCCACCGGTCCGTCTGCTATCCTTCTAATAATAGCCATTCAATAAATGTTTGCCACATAGACTCTTCTATTTCATATCTAATGTGCCTACCTATAGCTGATAATGTTGTGCAAAAAGCTCCCTCGTCTCTACTGTGAAATGGCAATCCAATCTCTCTCTCATTCAATTGTTTTTCCTCAACTTCGTTTTTATCGCAAAATGGAACAACCACCAACCCCAATGGCCTTCTCTCAAAGCTCCTCCTCCTCCTCACCCACACAGGATAAAGACGTAGCTAGCCAGAAGAGAAAGCTGCCTACCCCACAAGAACTCTAATCCCACTATGAGTCCCAAGGGCTCGACTCCCAATAAGCCTTTACCAAGGTCATAGAGGACTTCTAGCACGCTCTCTACATGGTCATCTTCTCCTTGAGTGAGTGAATATTTTTTTGTTACTGTGCTTTGCTTCAGTCTGTTTATTAGGCTTTCATTAAAAAAAATAAAAAAGAGCTTGAAATGGTAGAAAATGGAAAGTGTTGTGATTCATGGCAGTGGTCCTATTTCTTGGGATTGCTTTCACTCGCATAAGGATACCAATGGGTGGAGGAGAGTTAGCTAAGAATGCTCATGGGTGACGGAGCTTTGTGGGTTTTGTTGTGCTTAGGCAGCTTTTGTGCTGGAATGCTCTGCACTGACAAGTATTTTTTTCTCAAATGGGTTTTGGTTTGGTGGGCAATGGAGCTCATGGGCAACGAAGCTTTGTGGGGGAGAAAAAGCTTCGTGGGTGTGACGAAGCTTGGTGGTGCGATGACATTCAGTTGTGGAGGCGACGAACCTAGTTTGGTGCAATGGTGGTCTGGATTTGGTGCAACGACAGACTGGCTTGAAGAAGAAGATGAAGTTCTATGCTTTGACTTCTCACATTGGTAGGAATTAATTTTTCTTGATGTAATCAGATGATATCAATTTTATTGTATATAGTTTAAAACTTCTTACCTATCATATTTTGATTGAGGGTTGTTAAATGCTCATCACCAACCCAACGAGTCAGAAGCCGAACTCTATATTGAATTTCCAAATGAGAATAACTTCAAACAGGTATATCCGTAGTTTAGAGAACAACGGCAACCAACGAATGTGGGCCACGTAAAGGATGTATCTCTAAGTTGGTGGGGTGCGCTATAGAGGAAAAACAAATTATCAGGGGTCACATGTGAATGATGAGACCGAACCCCCCCTCTCTCTCTCCCCTTCCATCTCCTTCACGAACCCTAACCCCTCTCTCTCTGATTTGCAGAACCGAAACACGATTTGAAGACTAAGTCGATTTTCTCAGGATTTGAGAATCGAAACACGATTTTTTTTTGGACTACGTCGAAACATGATCACTTAATCCCTCTCTCTCTCTCTCTCTCTCTCTCTCCCCCTCTCCATCCTCGATTTTCTTAGGATTTGATTATATTTATAAGTTGTCTGAATATTCTTTTAAGATCCATTATAAGTGAAAACACAGTGAGATACTCTTTGGAAAGCCTTGAGATCTATATAACCCACCATCAATTCAATTTACTTCAAAATTTGAAAACTCAAATATGTTTTAGACAATTGCTAGGGAAAATGATCAACTTGCAGTTCTATCAAGAGCTGTTGTTCTGGGGAATGAAAAACTTTGGTTGCAAGGTTTTTTTTCACTGCAAGCGATACTTGTATTATTAACTTCCATCTACACCGATCAAAAAAATGAAAACTATAAGTTTCTACGACAATGCAGAAACAATGCTTAAATTTATATAAGATTGTGTAGTTGATTAAAATTTTTGCTTCAAATTTTATTGTATATGAAAGATTATATCTTGGATTCCATGGGGTGCAACTTCAGATGCCGGTATGCAACCCTGCTAGGTACAACCGACTGTGCAACCGGTTGACACAATCTCGTTTTTTATTCGTATATCGGTAATCTCCTTCCCATAATCTTTTATATTTAAAAAAAAAAAAGTCAATTGGCATTGTCCATTCATCTGCAATTTGCAATCTCCGAGAAAAGCCGCCTTACGATTCTAGTAAACTTGCAGAGAATCGATTTTTGAATCATTGTTAGAGTGAAATTCGGGAAGAAGCATTTCGTTCTTTCCATCTTTAATTTTTCGTTGTTAGAGTGAAACTCGGAGCATTTCATCCAAGAAGAAAAACACTATTACTAGTTATCATTTTTTTATTTAAAAAAAAAAAGGAAGGGAAAATACTTACAATCATTTCTGGCAATGAGTCCAAATTTTGGGAAAAAATCTTTGATAAAATCTACAGCTGCACTACCCACCAAGATAAGAACAAGAAGATATTTGTGTGGGGGAGAGAGAAAGATATTTGTGTAGTACCTGCTTCAGCTAGCAAGAAGCTACACTAAGTGACCTGGAGAGATGGAGGAGGAGAGGCACCTTTGAGTTGTGATCAAACGAGAAGAAAGGTTGGTGCATTCTTTGCGCAGCTAATTAATTATTAGTTGGATTTTTTATATTATTTGTAGATCCAACAGATGAACTTGCAGATTTGGATTCGAAGATAAACCTTATGGAACTTCCATCATTGTAATAGAAGAACTCGATCGGTTTCTGAAGGAGAATTCAACTGCTGCGAGCTTGACCGGGGTATTGAATTTACGAGATATTAAACTCGCACTGCACCGAAGAGAGACTAAAACTGTGAAATCGAGAGGAAGAAAGAGAGAGGAAGAATATGGTAAGAAAAAATTGACAGTGATAAATTGAGAGAACGAAATGAAGAGAGATGTAAAAAAAAAAAAAATTTTATTATCCGGTTTTGCGGGAGTTTCTCAGCCAATTGCAAATAGAATTTTTCCTTCTATAAAGGAGATAAGCATTTCTACGGTATGACCAGTTTTAGTCTAGTCTCATATACTCAGCTGACGTGTCATTCTATTAATGGTTTTCGATAAAATCCCGTCATAAGATTCACCTGTCTAAAGCAGTTATGTTTCCAAATTTATGTCAATAATTTTTGGACCCTTCTAGAGTCACCGTAGGGGGCTCCCGCTAGTGTACTCGAAGTGTTTTTTTTTTTTTTTTCATTTTTAACATACATTTTTTTAATATTTTTAAATATTTTAAAAAAATTAAAAAAAAATCCCATCACTATTAAAAAACATTTTTTAATAAAAAAATAAAAAAAATAAAAAAAAAATCCCAACGGGAGCTCCCATCGGAAAAACTAGTATTATCCATAATTTTTCTCACACAACTAACTCGTACGTACGTATTTAATCACCATCAATTACATCTTTTTAGATCTCCAGCGCCATTAATGGCCTTTGGAAGTAAAACACGCATACGTATACATTTCTTTTTAAGAAAATGATTAACCCACAATATTTTATACAATACAATAATATGTTAAATTAAAAATATTTTTATAAAATTATATTACTTTTATAAAATATTTTATAAAAAGATTCTTTATTTAACACATTATTATATAATATATTGTACAAAATGTTATAAATATATCATTACTCTTCTTTTTATATATACAATAAGTAAATAATTTCAAATCTAGATATTTTATTAGAATAATCGAATTATATGCCGTTAGGTCATCAATCTCTTGATATATATATATATATATAAATAAAGGGTATGTGTATATAAAATATATACACATAGTATATATAAAATACTATGTGTATAATTTAAAAGATAAATCTTAATATAATTTACTTTAAAAGATAAATCTTAATATATAAAATATATCCCATAGCATTATTGAGCATTTAATATATATAACATGAGAAATTTATTCAGACAACTCTCTTTCTTCATAGGGTGGCTCTATAGCCACTGCTGTGAGTTTTTGCTAGGGGCTCTTATTAATGTATTTTGGATTTTTTTTTTTTACTTTTTTCACATGTATTTTTTTAATATTTTTTAATATTTTTAAAAAGAATAAAAAATTTATATAATTAAAAAATATTTATTTAATCATTAAGTAAAAATTAAATTAAAAAGTCACAGCAATAGCTCCCAATGGGAAGAGCAGCATTTTCCTTATTCATAAACCCTAAGGGGATGTTTGATTATAATTTTCATCTCATCTCATCTCATTTCTTTTCCAAACATGACTTAAACACAAACACTTTCAAATTAATTATTACAACTTTTCAAAATTTTCAAATAAGAAAAAAAAAATTCAACTTTTTTAAATCTCAAAATAAAAATAATATTTTAACTTTATAATATTTTTATTAACTCTTTATCTTTTATTTTCTAAAATTAAAAAAATACTTAACTCAAACTATCTCACTATTATTCACAAACTATCTTACTATTATTTACAAAATTCTTATCTTATTTCATTCTC